>NC_136702.1:902053-919553 GCF_947650265.1 Symphodus melops | reverse complement strand
CGCTGAGGTTAGAACTAATGCTCCCCCTCCTGCGCCCACACCCTCAGTAAACACGGGCTTCAGCTGGCAGCGCCATGATACGGCCGCAGAGATGACACATCTGACAGAGACGCTCCCGGATTGTGGGCTCAGTAAATGTAAAGAGTTTTCACATTCAGACCGCTAGCTCGCTTTTTTTTTTTGTTGTTTTCTTTTTCCTGCCCAGATTGAACTTTTCCTCCGAACACAAAGCGGCGTGATGTTCCCCGTCTCAACCCCGAGAAAGAAAAACAGCCGAGGTGATGATTCGCACATGAAGAGAGTCCAGAATAAAAAAAAACAAAGCAGGAAACTTCCTCCAGGATGTGGACAGAGAGACATCGGAGATGATGTTCTGCCTCTCATCGTCGTGACGTTCAGAAAACAAACAAACATGGATTCTACTGTTCAAGGAACCTGCGGCTCCACGACCGTCCACAGAGATGAAAATAAAGACGCCACGTTTGTCTTCACGGCCGACTCGTCGCATTTATGATAAACAAAATAAGTCATTGAAAACACGTCATGACATTTCCTAGAACAAAACAACGTAGAAGCTGAGAGCGAGCCCAGTATAGATGGAGGTGAAGGGTGAGGCTGATAGCGCCCTGATGATGGCGGTCTCAGTGGAGCATCATTAAGCTGATGGGAATCAGAACACGGCAGTAATTGGTGATAAGCTGATGTACGGTGAAAGTGATCCAGAGCCAGAGTCCGGGATCATGATAACACACACACACACACACACACACACACACTTCAACGACAGGCCAGCAGACCGCCAGACTGGCAGACACGCAGCGTCCTGGTCAAAGAGCATTATTCACAACACATGAGAGCAAGCAGCACGGCTCCACACGGCTTTGATTACGTCAGTCTGCTCGCTCGCTAATGCCCGCTCCCCCAGATACCTCGGCAGGCTGCTCACACAGACACACAGGCCCTGACCATCAGCCGCCAGCCCGCACAATCAGCCGCCTGCTATCAGCGCTCTAATTGGATCAGTGGCACGAATGTGATTACAGCAGGCGTATTTATTTACATAATAATTATTACCGCCCTCCCGAGAGGAGCCGGGGGAGAACGCCGGGGTCCGGGGAGAGACGGAGGGTGGGATTGAAAAGGAGGGGAGGGGGACAGCAGGAAGGATGAAGAGTCTTCCTGTTGAGAAAGAGAGAGGAACCAGAAAACAAACAGAAGCAGAATGAAAGTCACAACGCCGCTTCACGAGAGACACAACGCCATGACACGATAGGCTCTTTAACTGTGAGTTATCCTCATTTAAAAGACGTAAATTTGTACGTGAACTTTGAAGACAAACGTGGCAGACTTTCCTTTAGGACGTTACTGATACTCCAATAAAAAGCCACCTATGCAAGGCTAATGCTAAGCTAAGGTTAAAGGCTTAGAGACTCTCAGTTTGGGGAAATTAATGCAGAACAAAAACGGGTGCAGAATCTGTAAACCTGGACGACAGGTGAGCAAACGAGTCACGGAGAGAACCTTTTGTAGCACCAAACGTTTGCTAGCTGGACGAACCGCGACGTGACAAAACAGCTAACAAGTATCGGAACAGAAAGCGTGGCGTCGTCAGCGTAACGGCAGGAAATGACTTATTTCAACAGATGATCTGATTTGGGGGAAAAACTTATTTATGAAAAAAATAGGGAGGACCGAGCATCGTTCCCAGGGGAACGCCACAAACTGCAGGGGAAGGTTAGACGTGTGCAAGAGTCCTGACAGCCAATCAGAGTACGAGGTTAAACATGAAGGCGTCTGCACAGCTCTTCAAACAGAGACGAGCTGTGAACAAGTTTTCAGTTCCTCGACAAAGAAGTCTCTCTGTGTGAATGGTGGATGATGAACCACGTTAGCATACAGGTTAGGAGAAACCACATTAGCCATTAGCATGCTGATGGCAGGGATCCCAGTTATTGCAGTTTGAATCTGTCTTCATATTTACTATGAAACAGGATTAATTCAGTCTCATTTGGGAGCTGCTTTTTAAAACATGGATTTCCCATTTAGTGCGTGATTAGTGACGCAATATATCTTCAGTGTGTTGATAAATGTGCCCCCCCCCCTCGTCCCCCCCTCCCCGACGGACAGGGAGAGTCCCGGCCTGAGACAGACAGAGAGGGATGGAGGGACTCTGGGGACGCCGTTGCGTTTACGTTTGCTGCCATTGAAGTTGTCCAAAGCCTGGCTTTGCTCCCTGCTTAATGGTGCTTAATCACAGAGCTCCTAAAATAGGCCATTATATCAGCGGCGTTCTAGAATTACAGCGAGCCCTCAGGGCCTGAACAACAGAGCTTTTGTTAATAAGCCGCCATTAATCAGATCCATTACGGAAGCCATTGGTTCAACGGGCGGCACCACGCTTGATAAATACCTCAAGAACAGAAAACAATTTACTCACCTAGTCTAAACTGCAGTGTGTGTGTGTGTGTGTGTGTGTGTGTGTGTGTGTGTGTGTGTGTGTGTGTGTGTGTGGGTGTGTGTGTGTGTGTTAACAGAGGCTGGGTGGGACAGGAACCACGCAGGCTGACTAAAGACACCCTGAGGACAGTTCACTGAGGCTTTGTGATGAGCTGAAGATTAATACGACACACTGATTATTACAGAGCAGACACAGTGTGACTGGCTTTGGATGTAGATTTGTATTGATCCAGTGTGATTACAGTCGCTCTGCGTTAGATGACAGGAAATATGATAAATATCAATATTTATAAGAAGAAAGCCGACGGTGATTTTAATCCACTTTCTATAATGTTGGTTGAAATTGTCTTCAGGTCCTGACAGAAATGGATGAATCGTCTGTATCAGTTTGTAAGTCTGTAAAAACTTCGACCAATGTCGGCCATGAGGTACCAATCTGATGAGCCAATCACAGGCCTCCAACAAACCCCAGCAATGACCTGAGGCGTCTCTTCGCAGGGGGCAGGACTCCCATCAGGCGCTCGCTGTATCTAAACAGTGTTCATGTTAATGGGGGTTAACACAATATCTGGCAACCCTGCTCTCATAAACAGCCACCGGAGCCACTTACACTGAGAGTCATTGATCTGCTTTCCAGTTCTTGTAATTAACTGACTGCTAACGACCTCATAAAAATGAGTAATCGAGGGAATCAAAATGTCTCTTTTCTCTCGCTGCAAAAAACTTTCCACAAATCGTTTTTCTCTGCCACTCAGTGAAGTGTCGTACTCGCAGCTTTCTCTACACATTACTGCCACTCCTGTTAATCAGTTGCGTCTCCCCCATCCACCCCCCCCCCCCCCCCCCCCATCGTCTCTCCCCTCGCCGTCACCCTACCTATCTATCTCTCTCCAGTCAGCCAGAGACAGACGCAGGGCTCTTCATAGCAGATAAAGCTGCTAATTTCATTAATTATGAACCAATATGTTACAGTGAATGTGTGTGTGTGTGTGTGTGTGTGTGTGTGTGTGTGTGTGTGTGTGTGTGTGTCTGGAGCTGGGAGGGGATTTGAGGGTCCCTTAAAATGGCATCTGGTCCACTCTGGCTTCCAAGAAACGAGGGAATAGAAGAGTGTAGGAGAGAATTAGAGGAAGGACGAAAAACTCTACAAGAGCAAAAGATTCATGAGGAGACGACATGTCAGAAAGAATTACTAACAATCACAGAGAACTGTAGAGAAACTAACACACACACACACACACACACACACACACACACACACACTGTACGTACTGTGTGTGTGTGTGTGTTTCCTTTACGATCTGACTCTTTGTCCTCATGGCTTCAGGCTGAACAGAGACAAAAGTGTCGATGAGGAAATAAAATCAGGAGTGTGACGATGCCGGGTCAATCTCAAACTGTCAGCTGCGTTTGGCGGTTAAATATGAAACACGGACAGTTTGAAATCAAAGGGTTAAAGACGCTCAGAATCTGTTGAACGTGGTTCTTTTGGATTCTCGCGTCTTTTACGGCAAAACAAAAACAAAAGGATGATGTGGAGGCTGGCGGGGAATTATGGGAGTTCTCTCTGCTCAAGACGACCTGCGAGGAGACGAGCTAACGTGTCCGAGTATCACGGGCCTTTGACGTGACATCCAGTGTTTCCATGGCAATGATAAACATGCCTGTCACGTGACAAGACGCGTCCTGTTACAACTCTAAAAAGAAGGAATTCTCCGGTGACTGATTGGAAATATTTGAGGTGATTAATAACACAGGTTGAGTCAGCGAGATATATTCGACATGTTGTACCTTTAAGAGCCCGAGCGTTTAAAAAAGGCGGGGCTTATTTCTCTGAGTTTGCATGTTGGCCTGAAATGTTTTGTGGAAAGGCTCTTTGTGGTTGTTTTTTTTTTTTGTGCATTCATCCGAAAACTCAGGCTCAATATTATGATGCTCAGTTTATCATGAATATTTGATGGAATATTTCAGCCATTGAAAACAAAGACGTATAAATATTTCAGGAAGTGTAAACATCCTTCAGCTCTATTAAAAGGTTCGCAAAAAGACAGACAACATTTTCAAAGTTATCAATTAGATGTTGAACATTAAATAAAAAATGCCTGAATGATCAGACAGAGGAGGAAATATTTTAAGACAGAAAGTTTGACTTCTTGGATTTCAGACATTTTCTGTTTCTTTGCCTCTTTGATGAAAGTTTGACAAATGTTTGTTTGGATGTGGATGAAACAATTCTCACACTTTAAAAGTTTAATCAATGAATTACTGTAAAAATGAGAAAAGTTTATTTTCAGCTCAAAGATCGAACGTTCGACCTCAGGTTAAAAATGTGATTATTCCCATTTAACTATTGAAATACAGCGATTAAAAGAAAGTCTTGGTTTGACAGCCAGATGAAGACAGACGTTCGTTGTCTTCATCATAACTCACATTTAACCTTTGGGGTCACTGAGCGCTCCTCACTCTTCCTGTGAGTGTTCGTGTCTCCTCCTCTGCCCGAGAGTGTCCCTAACAGGTGTGTCCCTCACGCTACACTGCCTCCTGCCTCTGAGCTCGGCTTTTCAAACATACATGAACACACACACACACACACACACACACACACATACACACAGCAGCCTAATCAGTCGCGCTTCACGTCCAAACGATGGCACAATGTGAGCCGAGCCGCATGTGTCTTTGGTATTAATAGTAATTGTGTGTGTAAACTGTTTCACATCAACCCGCTCTATTACAACAGCTGCCCTGCAAATCAGCACAGGCTGCAGCAGCTGATCACTCCTGTGTGAGTGTGTGTGTGTGTGTGTGTGTGTGTGTGTGTGTGTGTGTGTGTGTTAAAGAAAAAAAACCCCTCCATGAGCACATCCTCGATTTTACAGAGCATTCATGTGACACCTGACCCGAGTTCCCTCTCACAGACAAAGTGCACTTTTATCAGCCGAGGATCTCTGCCGTTTCATTGGTTGATAAATAGATCTTTAACGGTCCGGATATTGGAGTGGAGCGGCCGTATTTGTGGGCGTGTTGCTGTGTGACTCCTGCACAAGAAGACGAGCCCAGGTCGTTAAATTGTACTCATAAGCCAGCAGTTAAATGTTGGTTAATGATGCGCCCAGAAACACGGAGACAGAAGAGCGACCTTCGGACTCCGCAGAGTGTCCTCTGGATAATCCCTGGTCATAAATATCACCCTGTGCACGGACACAAACACTTTGCAACCTGCAAAGATTCAACGCTATCGAGCAGTAAATCACGACTTAATCGCTGTGATTTAGTATTTCTCACACTCTTTTATTTACAGTAGAATCCAGCGTATGAGACGCAGCTTTAAAACCTGTTCAGTCATCTGAAAGCTGCAATGAATACACGAGTATAAAACAGTGAGAGAGCGATGATTGATCTAAAGCATCCACTGCACGCCACATTGTGTTCAACACGTCGCTGTGCAGAGCAGGCTGGGACATCTCTCCTCCATCATCAGGTCATAAACCTGCATTCAAAGATTAAACACACCTCAGCACAGCACAACCCTGACTCACATGCGTGGTTAAAAAAACACTAATAATGCATCCACAGCATCGACACAGCTGCTAATCAGTGCTCACGTGTAAACGAGACCATGTTGGAAAAAAATCTCCAAAAGGCTCCAACAGCACAGAACACGGCCCAGAGGTCAAAGGTCAGTGACTGAATCAGGTGAGCCGACTACTCGCAGCTCCCAGATGTTACTCAAAGAAGCCCCGCCCCCTGATTCTTCATCCCTTAAAGACTTCCTGAAATGCAGACAGGTGAGTTGTTTTAAATGAGCAGGCTGTACATGTGAAGACATTTTAAGATGGGGCTCTATGGGGAGTGACTCACTGCAGGAGACAGCCTCTAGTGGACACTTCAAGAACTGCAGTGATTACTCAGGCCCCAAGGTTGACTTTTGGTTAATTACACACATAATCTGAGGGAAACTTGTGACTCAAATACTCCAGTTTTCAGGAGTTTTATAACTGCACACACACACACACACACACACACACACACAAAAACACACACACGGACGTTTTGTGGAGAGGTCCTGTGAAGGGTCAGTGGTTGTCACAGTCATTTCTGCACACACACACACACACACACACACAGCATGTCCACCGCCCTGGCCACAGACGCCTCTCCCTGCCTCATGATTAGCATTGCCTGCTCCATGCTTTTGTTTTTCGCTTTGTTTGTTTGCCACCGAGCAGAAATATTTCTGTGGAATCCAGCGTGATTGCACCATAGGTTAGCGACACCCATCCATTACAGCAAAGACGAGCCTTGTATTTAGACTGCCTCAGCGGCGGCTATATTTATCAGCGCATGCCAGACGCGGGCCCGAGTTGCTGCTGAGCCCACACATTCCAACAGCCTTCACGATACACGGCGGCTAAAACAGGTCTGAAGAAACACACAGATTCCACAAATCGGTGCGTGGAAACGTGTATTCATAGATCTATTCATACATCCACATTTGAAGTTTATAAGTCTCCCCATTGCTGAGCTTTAACATCCACTCTTCTATAAAGCACACTGGTTACTGAGCAAGGCATTACATAAAAGACACATCCCAGTAGCTGCTAGGGATACAGGCTGAGGAGGGACATAATAATGAGGACTGTCATGTATTTAATGTCTCCAAATGTTCTCTTGATAAATATTCATTCAACTGTAGGAATATAAATCAAGTTTTTTTGGGGGTTTTTTCCGGGAAATTGTGGGGGAAAAAAATTCCAAAAAGTTGACAAGTACAAAAATCAGAGATCAGGGAGTTCAAACACTGACATCTGGCAGATCATCTTAAAGCCTCCAAAGATCTAACCAAAGTCAACAATGGCAGCGTCCTCTCACCATAAAGAAGAACATCGAGTCAATAACAGAGCGTCTATCTCTCGCAGGGTCCATAAACAGCTCAACTGTCCCACTGTGAAAATCATTAGACGCTCCCGTATAGACTCATATTGATTCACTAATGTTCAGCTGGACCTTCTGAATTATGTGTTTTCAGTCAGAGTTTGGATTATTCACAGTGCAAGCTTTTTATTCTCCCACTTACAGAAATATATGTTACTCAAACTGCAGCTTTAGTGCTCACAGTTTCCTCATTTACTGCACCCATTGAAGGTCACATGACCTCCTCCTCCTCTTCAGGTGAAATCAGTGTCCTCGCTCCTCTTCATCATGTGTGTGAAGTGTGTTGTTGTAAATCCACCCTGATCCTGTATTTGATCATGTCTATAAACCCCTCTATTTCAGCCCTGCTCAGAACAGGCTGTTTCTGTGTCTGTAGCTTTAAATATGTAAATGAGCTGTGTCTGACCACGCCCCCTCTCTGGAAGGGCTCGGGTGTACTCGCTGCTTTCTGGCTCCATGTCCTATTGTTTACGGTGAGAAGGCAGACTCAGAGGGCAGAACAAACACCTAGCTGTGGGAGTGCCACCCACCTGGGGGAGGGGCTACTGCCCTTTGTGATGTCATGAAGGGGAGGGGCTACTGCCCTTTGTGATGTCATGAAGGGAACATCTCCAAAAACATGCTTGTTAGCTTACCCGGTGACTCGAAATTGTCCTTCGGTGTGAATGTGAGTGTGGCCGGTTGTCTGTCTCTACATGTCGACGCTGTGATTGGCTGGTGACCAGTACACGATGTACCTCGCTCCTCGTCACGCTGGGATTGGCTGCAGCCTCCCGGGATCCCGAGCCGGACTGAAAAAGCCTTGAAAATTCATCTTAACTTTTACCTGACAGTTTCTCAAACCTCGTGACTTTTCAGTCGTGGCAGTTATAAACCGGTAAAAGCTTAACACACAACAAGCATGTAACATGCTAAGAACACGTGTGTGTAAAAAGTGATGAGTTGAGGGGAAACAGGAAGACTTGAGAGCAGTTTGGGAAGCTAAAGAGCGGCTGTGTTCCTGCTTCCGAGCGCTGCCCATTATCGGCTCACACAAACCAACACATTCCTGTTTACAATGTTTGCAGGCGCTGATTCTCTAAATAATGCAGGATAGGAGGAAGTCACCGTGTGTGTGTGTGTGTGTCTTCATGTGTAGGTCTGCACATGTAGATATGACTGCATGTGTGTGTTTGTGTGTTGTGAAGATAAAAATGGAGCAGAGAGGGAAAAAGGTCAAACGGGGAGGGCTGAGAGCAGAGGTGAGCCATTCGCCACTCTCACTTCAAAACGCACTCATTATGTGCAGTCATGAATAATTTTGCACCAAAACACTAATTTTGCATTAGACTTGATTCAGCTGAGCAGGAAAATTCATACACTCGTGGGGATTTTGTCTGTTTTTTTTTCCACATTTAGTGCCGCTTTCCTGGCACACGGAGCGGCGGCGGTGAATATAGGTCATATACGCGGCGGGCTCACCGGTGGCACTAAGGATGGAGCTGCAGGTCTCCAGGCGGCAGCTCCAGTACCAGGGGAGTCCCCTCTGCAAGGTCCTGGCTTGTGTACACACACACACACACACACACACACACACACACACACACACACACACACACACTAGCACGCTGCGTTGCTATTAATACAGCCACAGCCATTTTAATATTTAATTGCGTTGATGGACTGCATCTGTGCTGCTCCGTGATGCAAACATTATTATACATACTAAGTGGCTTAATTGTAATTAGAGCTGAAAATTTAATTAAACTCAACAATAAAAGGAGATCACAGCGTCCCCCCCCCCCCCCCCCCCGCTGCCTTTTAACTCCTTCAGAGCCGCTCTGACCAGATGCTCGGTGCGGTCCACTGCTTTCTGTTCAACTGACTGAACCTGTGTTTTTATATCTTCTGCTTTTTTTAAAATAAACATTTAAGATAATTAAAAAGGTGAATTTGAAGAAGAAGAAAAAAATCACAGAATTTGTTTAATTCTGTGATCATAAAAAGCAGAAGAAGCCCCATTTGATTGGAGAGTCTTCACTCCCACCCTCGCCATCTTTGGTGCATGTCAACCCTGCACTCTCAGAAACTCAGAGGGCCTGAAGTCATCAGGGTCGGAAATGTTTTTATATCTGAAGTATTTTCTGGAGCTCAAAAGTAAAACTATCAGATTTTAGTCAGATCTGTTTAGAAGACAGAAAAAAAAGATATTTTTGTTTCACAGAAAGAAAGAAAGGAAGTTTCTTCCTGCCTGTGAGATCTCATCAGAGCCTTCAGTGTTCATGATGCCAGACACATCTCTGTCATACTCTATACTCTATACATCACAATAATGAATCTGATTAAACACACACACACAGTGGCCGTCTGCCGCTGTGTATTATTCATCAGGAGCGTGGTGTGTGTGTGTGTGTGTGTGTGTGTGTGTGTGTGTGTGTGTGTGTGTGTAAACAGCTGTGTGTTTCCTGACATGCTTTTGCACTCTCAGCTCAGCGTTCGGCGGGTCTGCTGGTGCTGATCAGAGCCGAGCTGAGACGACAGGACGCTCCGACAAACAACAACCACCAAGCTGCCCCCCCCCACACACACACACACACACACACACACAGTGACAGACCCCACATATGGATAAATATGAAACACACACACACTCAGCTCGGCTTTGTAGTGATGCATGATTAAAAGGGACACGACTCTTCTCGAGCCGCTCCGTGTCTGCAGATAAAAGTCGGCGGGGGTCGATGGAAAGAGTTTTTTTTTTTTTTAATAGACGCAGAACAAAGACACTCAGCTTTTAAAGAGGTAAAATAATAAAAAAAAAAGGTGAGAGAGTGTAAATGTAAAAGAATGGCTGCAGCTACAGAGGGACGTTTGTTTTGACCTTTTTTTTTAAAAGCTCTTATTTGGCTCCGTTATCTGCCGTACCTGAGAACACGCCGGCTGTCGTGTGACGATGCACGCTGGCCAGAGGTTTGCGTTTAACATCTTGCAGCACTGACTGACTTTTTCCGTGCCCTGCATTGTTTACAGTCCAATCAACAACTTAACGAAGCCGCCATGTGTTCAGATTTGAATTTTTCATGGTAATAATCCTCGAGGGGGGGAGACATGCTTCTCACCTTCTCATGTCCTCTCAAACATGCACAAACACGACTCTTAACGGAGACATGTCAGAGCCAGGCTGCCACACAGGAAGTGACCCGGGACCTCTCCTGCAACCTCTTGGTCCTCATCGGGAGTGGAACCGACAACCTTTGGTTTCCAAACGAAGCCCCGACAGACTGAGCTGCTGCGGCCCCCCCAAGATCTTCGTCTGCGAGGTGAGCTCTGCATCACACAGCACGCACGCTAACGACGCTCTCCAGATAGCCTCTGACACGTGATTGGTCAAATGTAAAACAGATGACACGTTTATGTAGATCAGAATCAGAATGAATAAAACTTTTAATATTTAAAATCTGAGGTAGAAGAAAAAAGTTAGAAATTGAAGGATTGAACGTAAACAATGATCACTTCCTGTTAAAACATGTCGATGAGAGAAAAGAGAAGAGTGAAGCAAACGCTGCTCTGGACTCACAGCATGGTCACAGACGCAGGCGTTGACAAAGATTACTGCAATTAAGGCGGCGAGGCGATCAGCGAGGACCCCGATGAGCAGCGAGGACCCCCCACATCTTTACATAAAGGTCAGAGCTGTAAAAGTCCTGCAGCCATCTTAACTTCATATATAATGTTATAAAAGGAGAAGATGGAAATGCAGCTGGAGTGGAGTCTGAGCCAGGGGGGGCGCGGGGGGGGGAATCGATGCAGGGTCTGATGTGTTCAGTGCCCGCTCTGTTTACAGAGCATGCTGCAGGCCTGATGATATCCAGACTTCTGGACTCGATCGAATGAAAACCTTCCAGTGACGGCTCTTTAAGGGTTTGTGTCTGAGCGGCACCACATCACTCCCGTCCTTCATGACCTCCAGCAGCTCCCCCAGCGCGTCCACTTCACACTCCTGATTATCACCTTTCAAAAAGAGCAGCACACACTCGGTGCACGTGATTCTGAGAATGAACTCAGGAAACAGAAGAGATGACTGCTGCAAAGTGAGTCAGGCACAGAAGTGACCTGGCACCTCACCAGCAACCAGACCAACTGGCAGACTGGGACCAGCGACCCTCCAGCTCCCTAACGCTCCTGCAGACGGAGCGACCCAAGTCTTTAAAACCACTTTCACATCTTTTCTCAGCGCTTAAAGAATCAAGCACACAACATTTACATACACACACACACACACACAGACACACACACACATACACACACACACACACACGTAGAATAAGTAAAGAGTTAAACAAGGTTCAGTCAAAGGTGCGTTCAGTATGGATCCAGGAAGTACCTTTCAGCATCATTAGCTAATTGAATCCAGTATTGATTCCATATCAGTAATCAGTGATATATGGGGCTCATATTAGTTATATTAGGTTAAATAGGCAGCCATAAGGTCATGTGCATGAGACATTATGCATTCAGTCATAAATTGATCTGCCATGTTTTATTAGAGTGCTGTGTTGCAGCGGCGGTGTCGCTTGATGCAGTGGAGACTTTCCTGCGATCAATCACGGCGGGGGAAATATATTTCCAGTTTCTCTCATCTCGTCAGTCTGATGGATGTTGGAGGTTTATTTTCCGTGATTTTCTAAACACGATCAGTACAGCTCTAGATCCACCCATGATCTACACCGCTCGTCCCGGGGGGGGGGGGGGGGTCGCTACCTCGGATTGGATCAACATTTGTAGGATTATGAACTTTGTCTTCAGATAAAATGTGAAATCTAAAAAATAAGCTGCACTGGTTTATAAGACTCTCAGGGGGGCACTAAGACCCCCTGAGACCCTGCAGGTCTCTGAACACGGCTTCAGATACGATCAGGACGGGCGCCACGGTTAAAACGTTGGGAATCAGCCGGCGTTTAGTGATGGAAGCAGACGGCCGTCCACTAAAGAGTCCAGTTCTGCTTCTTCCTGAGTTCTGTGCAGATGAGTCCGTCTGACTGGACTTCACTGATCCGTGACGTGAGATCATAAGTGATTGGGCGCTCGGCCTTAGCGGAGCTGCTGTTCTGTCCAACCGGCCCTGTAGTTAAAAACATCAAACGATCAGCTGATCGCTCGTCTATCTGCTCGTCGTACCTCACGGATGCATCCGCCAGATAACCCGTGTGATTACAGATTTACGATTAACTCAGGTCAGCAGATGATTGATGCTCAATTTTATTAGTCGAAGCCAGTAAAAAAATTAAATAACCAGGCTGATGCTGTTCTTGTTATTTCATCTATTTTTATAGTCTGGTCAAAGTTTAAAGTGTGTAATAATTCTTTATGACCGCTGAGTGAGGACGTCGTACTTAATGACAGAACTTTACAGGTTCTGTCAGCTTAACCGAAGCCACACTTTGACCCCTGAGGATGCAGATACTGTATGTGTGTGTGTGTGTGTGTGTGTGTGTGTGTGTGTGTGTGTGTGTGTGTGTGTGTGTGCATGCACGGCTGCACCCATAATGCTTTAACACCGCACCTTAATCAGCATCGCTGAATGTAATCTGACCATTTGTAAGCATTACTGGATTAGCGTGCCCAATTATCCGCCATCCTTAACGCTGATATGAACGAACGCTGCGTCCATAAACTCAAACTAATAGACGCATGTTGGGTTGATGCATCACACGGCTAATCTCGTGATTACATTTTCAGTGACCAGACCTTTTCCTGTCGGCTAATTGCTGCAGGTTAAGCAGCAATCTGAATCTATTGGGTCAAAACGCAGAGGTCTGTTCTGTGTGTGCGCTGGCCTCCATCAATCCTCCGTCACGTACGTGTGTGTGTGTGTGTGTGTGTGTGTGTGTGTGTGTGTATTTGCACATCCATCCTCGTGAACTCTGGCCTCCTCCTATTGATGGCTCTCACATGACCGGCCTCTATAAAGCAGCGTCTCCATTAAAATGAAATACATGTTCAGGTACTTTTTTACAGCTCCAGTAAAAATAAAAGATGTTTTACGGCGTTATTGTTTTCAGGTAATGATGGGGACGTGTTTTATGGGTATTTTATGGGGGTCGTCTCAGAATCAGGTGGTTAACGATATAATAAAGGGACTGATTCTCACGCTATCACCTCACCTGATGTCACCTGAGGTGCCTGCTTTGTAAATATGTTTCATACAAACAAATTAGACACCATGTTCAGTCAAATGTTAGAACTCCGTGTTGTCTCGTCATGGCGGCATGGCGGATGCCGAAAAGGTTAAAAACACGAGCTCGCTCTTTACGTTCAACATGTCGAAATGTACATATGTAAATGTACATTTACATTGAAAATCGAATAAACCATTTTGGATTTTGACTCGTGTAGAGATGTCATGCCATGACAGGAGAACGTTTATGGTTGCCGTGGAAACACGAGGAAGCAGGAGCTGCTACTGAAAGCTGCCGTGCTGTTGCTGTTTGTGCTGCTGAGATAAAAACGTCATGTAGATTTACTAAGCTGCAAGTCAACGCAGGAAGTGTAGCATCCTGCAGTTCCTGGAGTGTCCACTAGAGGCTGGCAGCAGCAGCACAGGAAGTCACATACACACCCATTCAAACAGCCTGTTTTTACAGCAGACATGAACATGTTTACAGCCTGCTTCAGAAAACCAAATAGGTGTGATTAGCTCATGTCTCCATCCACACACACTGTACGGGGGGAATGTTTTGATGACTCAGCAGTTCTGATTGGATGAAGGATCAGAGTTATTCACAATAAGGCGTGTAGCTGAGCTGATTGACAGGTGGGCGCCGTGTAACGGTTTGTCAGGAGGCTTAAAACCCGCCTCAGCTCTCAGCCTGTCGTTAGCTTGACTCAAAGTTAGCCTGAGACAGCATTTCCAGCACGGAGACCGCCATCCATGGGACTCCAGCGCCCCCTGCAGGGACACACGGGGGACGCCAGCGCCCCCTGCAGGAACACACGGGGGACTCCAGCGCCCCCTGCAGGAACACACGGGGGACTCCAGCGCCCCCTGCAGGGACACACAGGGGACTCCAGCGCCCCCCGTGACTTTTCATGAATGACCCAGTGATTAATTGAGCTTCAGGATCCTCACATGTGATCAGACTCTCTGAGCTCTTTGATCCGTTAAGTTTAAAATCACCTGAAGAAGTCTGTATGTGAACGCTTCAGCCTCTGCTATTGTACCAGAGAGAGCAGCGTCGTCAATAACTCGAGAGGCCGCGTGAGACATTTCAAAAGGAATGCAGGAACCTCTAGTGCCTCTATTAATGTCCGTATCTATATTTGAACAGGGAACATTCAGTATTTAGACGACTTTAGCACATTAGGCGGCTCAGAACGTGCATGAATTAATGACAAGCATCAACGATCAAAAGTCAAATTCAAAGTGAATAAATTAATCGCTATTATTTAATTCATATTCATGTAATATGTAGGAAACCAATAGATGATTATGAATGTCTATCATTAGCTGCTTTTTATTCTGATTGAGCTTCAGCGAGTCCAAACGATCCAAATAACACCGATCACACTGAACACTGGGAAAGTTATCAAAACTTTTTAAAGGAGCCGCTCACTGATTTACATCATTCAGTCCCTCAGTGTCTCTGTCATTCACACATTAAAGGAGCAGTCTGTAGCTCCGCCCCCTAGTGTTTAAAATGAGTACTGCAGTCTAAACTCTAATCATCACAGAGAGCTGGCTCCGCCCCTCCTCTCACACAGGTCAGCATGTGGTGGACACTGTAGCTTCAGTGTTTAGCCAGCTCTGCATGCGGTGGACACTGTAGCTTCAGTGTTTAGCCAGCTCTGCATGCGGTGGACACTGTAGCTTCAGTGTTTAGCCAGCTCTGCATGCGGTGGACACTGTAGCTTCAGTGTTTAGCCAGCTCTGCATGCGGTGGACACTGTAGCTTCAGTGTTTAGCCAGCTCTGCATGTGGTGGACACTGTAGCTTCAGTGTTTAGCCAGCTCTGCATGGGTCTGTAAAGCTTCCTGCGTTCTAACCTCTCTCCATGTTTCATCTCCAACATTGATCCTAGTTTGAGCAGCTTTCTGCTGCTGGAGCTTATTAGAAACATGCAGAGGCTTTTTAGCTCGGGTACAATCACTTCTATCTGAAGCAGTTCCACTGCCCGCTTCCATCGCTGCAACACCTGTTCACCTGATAACTGCTCTCATATCTGGCAAACCCAGGGGCGTCCAAAACGGCCTTCAAAGCCCCGCCTACCTTCTCTGGTCCAATCAGATCCAGAGCATTCAGGAGCATGTACAATGGAGCTGTCAGGATTAAAGTGCTTGTGTATTTATTGCACACTGTAAAGTTTACATCAGCGTGCAGCAGGTTGATGGATGCTGGAACAAATGAACATTTAACGTGATTCACATTTTGGCCCTCCTTCTGATGGAAACATTTCTGTTGCTATTGTTGCTCTCCAGTGAAAACCGATTATTATCCAAGTAACGACATTTGGCGGAGCTAAAAATAAAAGTTTTCATTGTGACCGCCGTGGGGTTTTGGAGTGTCTTCCTGCAGGATTTTGGGAGGGGGGGGGGGAGTTTTCTCAGGTCTGAGACGAGCTGAGGTAATATGAGCAGAGTGAAGGATGAGACGTTTAAGTAGCACATTGGTGATATTTGTGTTTTTGTGTTTCTGTCTGGGTGTGAGCAGATGCCAGGCAGAGCTGTGGTTCTCTCTCTCTGTTGTTGTCCGGTGTGTTTACGGTCTGTCGGCCCTCGTTGGCTCGGACTGGAGGCGCCTGTGTGGGTCAGCTCTGCTTCCCCCCTTCATCATCTCGACCACAACCTCAGGCCCTGCCCAGACCGGCCCGGCCTGAACCGTGGGACTGACCAGAGCCTCTCAGAGGAAGGCCTGGGAAAAAAACCTCTGATGGTCAGTGTGTCGACGGGGAGGGAAACGTGCCGAGGCTACAGGAAGAACTGATCAGCAGGTAAAGATGGACGGGTCACAGGTGACTGCAGGGAAGTGTTTTCAGTCAACGTTCAGGTACGTATCCCCCCCCCCCCCCCCTAAAAAAAACCTTCTACAACAATGTGATGATATGAAGGGAAAAGATCCAAGTTTCTCTAGACGGAAAAAAAAAGTCAAAAATCAAAATACCCAGAACATCAGTGCAGGAATAGAAACCTAATATTTCCAACTGTCTCGACACAGCATCGTGTGTGTGTGTGTGTGTGTGTGTGTGTGTGTGTGTGTGTGGGGGGGGGGGGGGGGGGGGTCTGCCTGTGAATACACTCCTCTGCTGGGTGACGGTGCAGTGCAGAGGGTGGTGGGTTGCAGACGTGGTAAAAAAGGAGACTCCCCTGATCCAGGAGAGCGTGAACAATTCTGCAAAATAGATTCTGTTATTATTGGTGGTTGCCAATAATTATAATAATTATAATAACAACCTATTATTATTAAATAATTGCAATAGATTCTGTTTTTCCTTCTGCAATTCGTGAACCATCCAGTTCACGTCTGAAGATGTTTCCAGTTTGGATTTTAGAGACAGTTCAGACGATAGTTTGGACGTGTCCTCACTGTCCTGATAGTTCACCTGTCTGTGTTTTCTTTATGTTTCTCGTTGGTTCCCTGAAGGTCGAGGTGAACGAAGGTGATTATCAGTTTTAGATTGGAGTTGTTTCTAACTGTGATTCACTGAAATAACAGATTTAAAAAAGCTGCCATTGAAAGTGAATTTGACGTGAAGCTTATCGTCTCCTCCTCACGCTCGCTCGCTCCTCTGCAGATAAATTCACGCCGGACACATTTTTTAACTCGCGCTGGTTATCATAAAACATTCGGCTCAGCGCGGCGGCCGCCCTAAACTTAGCCCAGTAATGACGGGTGGCGTTTTACGCGGACATGTCCTCTGATTAGACGTGTCGTTTGGAGGGACGTCTGCGGCCGCCACAAGGACAGCATGCATGCAGCTCGCGTGGAAAACAACAGGAAAAAAAACACACACACACACACACACACACACACACACACACACACACACACACACACACACACACACACACACACACACACACACACACACACACACACACACACACACACACACACACACACACGACGGCTGAA
>NC_136702.1:874553-897053 GCF_947650265.1 Symphodus melops | reverse complement strand
TGCAGGAGTTTAGCCCCACTTGAATTAATTGTATCAGTGCCACGACAATGCTCGAGGATGTGGCTTCTCTCTCTGTGTGTGTGTGTGTGTGTGTGTGTGCACGCTTGTGGTTTTTCCGTTGCTCATGCGGTGTCAGAAGTCATCAGGGTGAGGCTGAGCGGCGACCCCATGACCCCCATCAGAGATCAGAAGTGAAGCACTTAGCGGTCGCCCCCCCCCCCCTCCTCCTTCCTCTGCAGACAGCCTTCTCTGATTCCACCGCTGCTGCTAATAAAGGCAGCGGGAGAATAATTCAAGTCAACAGTCGGAGGAGAGTCAGCGAGAGGAGAGGGGAAGTTAAAAGCTGAGCTGTCACTCAGCTCGCTGATATCATGCTGGACGGGGAACAGGAAATTCACTCCAACAGGACCAATATGAAATAGGAGCCGGCGTGCGTAGTCCTGACATCTTAATAGTCTCTGAAATCGTTGTGTTTCACTTAGCGCTCCTTTGCTCATAAACATGACCGGTCCACTCAGCTGCTATCACCACGGACACTCCACATGTTCAGCCTGAACTCGCTCGCTAATAGAAACGAGTTCTCAAATATTCTGCAGTACGATTATCAAAGAGAGCAGCCGAGGCGTGCGGTATGAAATCTGTTTGCGTTCACACGGGCGGAAAACTCTGATTTATTTCAGGGTGAAAAGTTGAGTTTTTTGTGCAAATGTGAAAACAATAATGAAGGAAACCAGAAAGCTCATTGAGCTTCTTCTTTTCCAGCACACACAGATGGAAGACGGTTGAGTTACACAGGAAGCCCTCAGAGATCTTCACATGGCCGACGACGGAGAGGACGGAGAGTGACCACCCACCTGCGTCCACTCAAGCCCGCTAACAGTGAGAGTGCGTGGACTCACACCGAGACGTCTGTGTGAAGATAAAAAAAACAGGCAGACAAAAGGCTGGAGTTGGACAAAGAGCGCAGAGAAGTGATAATGACATCGTGAGGATAAACCCATCCTGTGCCCCGGCTCCTTCCCGGAGGTTGTTGTCTAGAACCATTAATTGCCGGTGCTGCGTGGGATCGTGGGAGCTGCTGCGTTGGAATGCCTGCTTCATTAAAGTGACTGAGCGCGACGGCTTTTGAGGAGAAAAAGATGATAGTTTCTCAGGGTAATAACAGGCCTCGGGCTAAGCTATGTTTAAGAGGCCACCGCAATGGCTACCCTGTCCTGCACCGCAGCACTCTCATGACCCTGACTGCTGGGGACGGCACCGGCCAGACACAATTAGTGGTCACAGATACCTAGGTGTGTGTGTGTGTGTGTGTGTGTGTGTGTGTTTGCATGCTTGGTAGGATGGGTGTGTTTGCCTGTGTGTGTGTGTGTCTGCATGCACATGCATCAGTGTAAAGTGTGTGTGTGTGTGTGTGTGTATTTGTAAGCCCATAAAAACCAAATTCCACATTGAGTATCAGTGACAGTGGGCGTGTCCTGTCGTCTGTCTGTCGACGTGTCCACGCCGCCGGGACGCTTGACATGAATCTGCCGTGATCAGAATTATAACATCAGCTGCTCGTTTTATTTTCCCGCTAACAATTTAAAAATAATAATAATAATAATAAATATACTTTTCCATATTGTGTTTTTAAAGTCCATATATTTAGACTTTATTGGAGAGGTGTCAGTTCACTTCCAGAGAACTGCCGAGGTGCCCTTGAGCAAGTTAGTGAGCCCTCACCAGCTCAGGAGAGGATATGAAACAACAAGCTGTTTAAAGACGAGTCCAGAAGAAGAAAAAGAAAAGTCTAAAGATATTTGTCTCCTCGTCTTTCTGTGATCGCAGCGCCGCTCTTTTTCTCTCCGCTTAACAAAAGAGAGCGAGAAGACATGGAGCTAAGAGTGCGCCGCGGGGGGTCTGATCTGCACAATCTGCCTCTGCAGGAGACTGGACAGTAGCGTGCACGTGTGTGTGTGTGTGTGCACGTGTGTGTGTGTGTGTGCGTGTGTGTGTGCGTGTGTGTGTGCGTGTGTGTGTGTGTGCACGTGTGTGTGCACGTGTGTGTGTGTGTGTTCACTTTTGTTTCCAAGTAAACCAGAGAAAAAAAAGAATACAAAGAAATAAACCTGCTGCTTCTCTCACATTATTATTATTATAAAAAGGAGCGACGGTTAAATCACAGCCAGAACACGCACACACTAACATGTGCTGTTTGTGTCGTTAGAGACGGTAGAGGTGGCGTGCAGGCAGTCTGTAGAGGTGGCGTGCAGACGGTCTGTAGAGGTGGCGTGCAGACGGTCTGTAGAGGTGGCGTGCAGACAGTCTGTAGAGGTGGCGTGCAGACAGTCTGTAGAGGTGGCGTGCAGACGGTCTGTAGAGGTGGCGTGCAGACAGTCTGTAGAGGTGGCGTGCAGACAGTCTGTAGAGGTGGCGTGCAGACAGTCTGTAGAGGTGGCGTGCAGACAGTCTGTAGAGGTGGCGTGCTGACAGTCTGTAGAGGTGGCGTGCAGACAGTCTGTAGAGGTGGCGTGCAGACGGTCTGTAGAGGTGGCGTGCAGACAGTCTGTAGAGGTGGCGTGCAGACAGTCTGTAGAGGTGGCGTGCAGACGGTCTGTAGAGGTGGCGTGCAGACGGTCTGTAGAGGTGGCGTGCAGACAGTCTGTAGAGGTGGCGTGCAGACGGTCTGTAGAGGTGGCGTGCAGACAGTCTGTAGAGGTGGCGTGCAGACGGTCTGTAGAGGTGGCGTGCAGACGGTCTGTAGAGGTGGCGTGCAGACGGTCTGTAGAGGTGGCGTGCAGACAGTCTGTAGAGGTGGCGTGCAGACAGTCTGTAGAGGTGGCGTGCAGACGGTCTGTAGAGGTGGCGTGCAGACGGTCTGTAGAGGTGGCGTGCAGACAGTCTGTAGAGGTGGCGTGCAGACGGTCTGTAGAGGTGGCGTGCAGACAGTCTGTAGAGGTGGCGTGCAGACGGTCTGTAGAGGTGGCGTGCAGACAGTCTGTAGAGGTGGCGTGCAGACAGTCTGTAGAGGTGGCGTGCAGACAGTCTGTAGAGGTGGCGTGCAGACGGTCTGTAGAGGTGGCGTGCAGACGGTCTGTAGAGGTGGCGTGCAGACAGTCTGTAGAGGTGGCGTGCAGACGGTCTGTAGAGGTGGCGTGCAGACAGTCTGTAGAGGTGGCGTGCAGACGGTCTGTAGAGGTGGCGTGCAGACGGTCTGTAGAGGTGGCGTGCTGACAGTCTGTAGAGGTGGCGTGCAGACAGTCTGTAGAGGTGGCGTGCAGACAGTCTGTAGAGGTGGCGTGCAGACGGTCTGTAGAGGTGGCGTGCAGACAGTCTGTAGAGGTGGCGTGCAGACAGTCTGTAGAGGTGGCGTGCAGGCGGTCTGTAGAGGTGGCGTGCAGGCGGTCTGTAGAGGTGGCGTGCAGGCAGTCTGTAGAGGTGGCGTGCAGACGGTCTGTAGAGGTGGCGTGCAGACGGTCTGTAGAGGTGGCGTGCAGGCGGTCTGTAGAGGTGGCGTGCAGACGGTCTGTAGAGGTGGCGTGCAGACAGTCTGTAGAGGTGGCGTGCAGGCTGCATTAATTCACTGCATCAATCTTCAATCTTTAAAATATCAAAAAAGTGCATTTCAGTTGCTCTACGATCCGTGACGGAGCTCATGAAAGACTCTGGTTAGCTTCAGTGTACCTGTCTGAGACTCTATACACACACACACACACACACACACACACACACACACACACACACACACAAACAGCAGTGTATGGCAGTTCTATTGGGGCTCTTCACATTGTCCAGACGGCCCGGTGTCAGCCAGTGAAATGAATGGCTGTTTATATTAGAAGGCTGGTTTAATGAATTAGACCCACCGCTCCTCGGTGTCAGCACCAGGCCCGTCCAGACCAGACCCGCTCCTCACCCCTCCTCACCCGCTCCTCACCCCTCCTCACCCCGCTCCTCACCCGCTCCTCACCCCTCCTCACCCCGCTCCTCACCCCTCTGCATGAGGCAGAAGTGGGACACCCTGATTGCATCCTCAGGGACGGCTGAGTCAGGACGCTCGACGGCGCCCCTCGAAGGACTCCCTGCTTATTTACTAAAGGGCATCTGGCAAAGGCTACGAATGCACCCTCCCCCCTCCTCGCTCACCTCACCCCCCCCCCCCCCGAGTCGGGCAGAGGCCGGCCTGTTTATATACATATGTGGGAGGGGAAACAGAGGGAGCAGGATTACTGAGTAACTTGCACATGTTTGAACAAATATGTAAACAACATGAGGTTTGCCACCCGGCCGCTCACGTACACAGGCCTCCGACCAAACGAGAGCCTCCTCTGCTTCTCCTCCGTCTGTCAGAGACCAGGAGACAGAGACGGACCACAGCCCGCTGACAGGACCAGCCTCAGGACAGACATGGGCCGACAGACGGAGACAGGTGAGGAGGAGACGAGACGAGAGGAGAGGAGACGAGAGGAGAGGAGACGAGAGGAGAGGAGACAAGACGAGAGGAGACAAGGGAAGTTTTTTTCGAGGTTTCAAGAAGAGAAACTTATAATATCTGTTAACTCACAAGTCTCCGTGCAATCTGCATCATAGTACCAGACTTCATTGCCGTGATTCAATACCTATAAATGATGAATTGGCGTTTAAAGTAGCCACAGCTGAGAGGCACGGCTCTTCTTCTTCTTCTGTCTAAGAGACAACAAGCTGCTGCATGCAGGACGAGGAGAGAAGAAGAGGTGGAACGAGGGCGAGAAGTTTGTCTGTAAAGTGAGTCAAGAGATCTAAATAAATCCGGGCGAAAATTTACCGTCAAAAGAAAAAAAACACGGCAAGCCTGCGTGGATGTCAAACACAATTACAGCAGAAGAGACGAAGAAGACGCACAATTTATAATCAGAGATTCTTCTCAAATCACCCTCCGTTCACGCCGCCATGTGCGATGAAATGATTCCACTTCTCCTCCTCTTCATAAACCAGTAATCTTTTTTTTTTTTTTTTTTTTTAGTCACGCTCATCTCCGCTCATTTTCTTTTGTTGTCTCGCTCGCCCAGTCCCCCTCTCTCACTCTCGTCCTCATCTCTAATTTACCCAGCATCCAACAGGGCGCAGGAGCCTCTCAAATTGCCTTTGTCCATTTGCGTACGAGGCTGGTGACGGTGTGTGTGTGTGTGTGTGTGTGTGTGTGTGTGTGTGTGTGTGTGTGTGTGTGTGTGTGAGTGAGGGGAGTCTGTAGCAGCGGGGTGGTGGGTTGAGATTGCTGTAATCATGGAGTGCTACCTGTTCATTAAACACACAGTGGGAAAGCTGCTGACAGCGTTTAGGAACCAATTAAAGCAGCAAAGGCTATTAACATTAGCTACATTAGCTAGAGGAGTGTGTGTGTGTGTGTGTGTGTGTGTGTGTGTGCCAAAGAAGAGGCAGTGGAGCAGTCATTTGAAAAGTCTGAATCGTGGATTGACTTTGTGACTTTGCGAGGAGGCAATCAAGTGAGAAAATAAATGAACAGGATGCGAGTTGGGACGCGGCGGCGGCGGCGGCGGCGTAATAAAGAGAGGCGTAAAAATCAAACTTCACCTGAAAGGTGTGATTATAATACTACGTCTCTGAAGAAGACGGGCCGTGATTGCCCGGGGTCCGAGGGGAGGAAGAGGAGCGGCGCTGTAATTATCCAGGTAAGCTGCTGCTCACATAAAAGTCGGGAGACTTGATGGAGACGAGCGTCCATTCGTTCAATCGCTGCGAAACTCCTCCCCCTTCTCGAGTGCCGACCGAACGTCACGCTGACTTTAAATAGTAGGATCCGAAATCATGTGCAATTCTGAGTGTGCGACAAACACGCGCATGTATTCTAGATCGACAGGATTTATCTTTACGAAACCGGCCCACAATGCACTGCAGCTCTTTACAACGGCGGCGCTCGCCAACAAGCGGCTCAAAGTTCTGACGTTCACACGAAATATTAAAATGAACTCTGTACTCGTAAAGGAACGTCTGCATGTTGTTGTTGAATTTTTATGTTCAGACCGACAGTCGGGCTCACTGATTGGAGCTCAGACAGGAAGTACTTCGCACTAGCTTAGCGAACAGGCTAACAGAAGGAGCTTCAATGTTTCTCACGTTTTGTTGAAAAGCTGCACTTTTAATAAAGTCATCATACTTCTCTTAATCCTGGAACTTTTGACCCGTGTCATCGAAGACGCCAAACAGACGCTGACAGATCCATTAAAACAGGAAGGTGGCGTGGTTAAAGTCTGACCGTGGCCGAGCAGCCTCATCCAAAGACTCTGTAAAAAATAAAACCAGCTGTTCTCCTCCCTGAGAAGATCGTTCACCGATCGTCTGTGAGAAAAATAAGAATCTCAAGAAGTTTGAAATAAAAGCTCATTTGTCGGCTTTAAACTTTTCCATCAGAGCTTCTCTCTGGGCGCCATATTTAATACCCGTATAAGCACGGACCAGATAATGTGTGCGAGTGTAATTGTTCACCAGCAGAGGTAGAAACACGCAGCGCCATTGTCTGTCTGCCTTTTGTAGTTAGTTAAAAGGTGGATAAATAAGATGCAATTTAGAGACTTTTACGAGGTGATTTTTTTTCTCTTCTCCCTCTCGCCTTAATCACGGGGAAATTACCTCTGGGTGAGGGCTGTCATTAAAATAGAAGAGGCACTTACTTCTTGGATGCTCAAGGCGAGCGTGTAGCGCTAATAGCACGGTGTCTCAATGGCGCTAACAGTTTTAACAGGTTCTGTGTTACCCTGCTGTGCATGGAGGCGCGCGCTTTCAGCCAGGACTTCTTATGTTAATCTATTTGTCGTTTGGTCATGTGACCTTCACAGAGACACAGAAGCTTCTAGATGTCTTTATACGCTGCAGAAAAATAACTTCCTCTTCCTGCTTCTGATCCAAACACATGCAGAAGTCATGTTTCCACCCTGACTCTTTGTGCTGCAGCCTGGTCAGTATTACCTTCACCGCCGCCACCACCGCGGTGCGCACGCCGCCCCTCCTGCAGCTCACAGGCCGCGGTTTTGCCCCGGGGTGTACGTCCCTCAGGGTGGCTTCGTGCCCCAGGCTAGAGGACCCCACCGGCAGGCAAGAAGTGACATGGCCAACAACCTCCAGATGTTAGCCTGCATTAGGGCCTGACAGCCTGTCATGTCACCGCCCACACTACCACACAGTTCCATCACCTCCCATCTGCTGCCCGACACCTCCTCAGGGAGAGGGGGGGGGGGGCAATTATAGCGACTATGAGACTTTACTGCCCTTCAACCCATATAAGGGACAATAAATCCCAAAAGTGACAGGACTCATCTGATGGTATGTGAACTACAGGAGCAGCACGTCAAACGTGTTAACAGTCTGTCTCCATCTAGAGGTCGATAAGGGTCAAACATGTCCGCCTCTTATTATCAGCTGCAGCTTATTCTTTAACATACAAACACTAAACTACTCCTTCATGTAGAAGAGCTGCAACGATTGGTCGATCAATTCCTTCAACATACACTGCTTCAGATGTTTAAAGATCTAAATAATTATAATGTGTTTTATTTACGGGCGCCTTTCACGTCGGACGTCGGTGAAACAGTGAATAAAAACGTTGAAGTGTGCAGACATGAAATATGTTCTTTTATTTTATATGTTCACAGATGAAGGTTCTGGAGAATGAGTTTGAATTTCCCTCGACAAGCATAAAGTCTGTGTGTGTTATTTACAGTTTCTACAGAGCAGGGAATAAACGTGCTTTCATCTTCCTGTGCATAGGATTCCTAGAAAATATCATCATTTGTGATTATCTATTTATCATATTATTATTTATACAATGAAAAAAAATGTATTATCAAATTAAAGTGATATTTAAGGATAATGCGCGGCGGCGGTCCCAGAAAACTTGGAGGGAAAAAAAGGAACAAATGCAAAATAAAGATAACATAAACTGTGAATATTACATTTTTTTAAAAGTCTGTTAGGATGAGTTAGAAATGAACGACACAGGTTTTTAATTGTTGACAAAATTAACAAAATATATTTTGATATATTTGGCGTGGTACAGGAAGGAGGAGGGAAGTGAGAGACATTTTGACAGAGGGGGGGTCCACACTAAAGGCTGACGTTACCGGCATGGTACTGTTTGGTAAACCTCTGCATCACAAAAAGCTGTTGAGTTTTGGAGAGAGATTAAAGAGATTAAATAACTTGATGTTTGGCGCCCCCTCCTGGCGGCACAGAGAAACAGCAGAGCCTCAGAGAATTGAGATCCTGTGAAACCAGGATCAGTCCAAGATCTGCCCCGACATGAGTGTTTTAAATCCATCAGGTCTTAATTGTTAATGTTAATACAGCTCTGTGTCCATCTTTAATCTCTGTGGCGTCTTTTCAGCCTGTTTTCGAGCCTGTTTCTGTAGCAGATCTTTGACAACCTCATGTCAGCAGTTAGCATTTATCTCGATGAATAAATCACATTTTGTGACTCTACCTATCCCCATGTTATCCTTTAACCTACTAAAAGAGGCAGGCTTTATTTTTTTTTAATAATAATAAAAAGTTATGTAATATGGATAAGAGGCAGTGTGATAGGATGATGTAGCTGAACCAAACAGCAACACACACATTTTAATGTCAAACCATTTTAATCCTGAAAACCATTTTTGTATTTATTTAGAGAGTGGTGACGTCATTTAATCTATTTTGTTTATGAAACAGAGAAAACAGGAAATTAAAAATATTAGGTCATGAAAACTCATCACTTTGACTATTGATGGATCATCCGAGCTTACTGTTATAAAAAGTCATCCTAAACGAAAACCATGAAATATTTTCATTTATACTACAGTGAATTTAATGCTAAATTAACCTGTGATGAGACACATCAAGAACGATATAAAGCAACATGTTCTGTATTAATGCAGCTGTCTGAAACAGCAACCTGACAGCAGAGATACGTCGCTTAACAACGTCATGAAAACACACAAACATTCTGCAGCCTTCAAACATTTATGTTTTCATTATGATCTTAATCTGATAAAGTGGTACTCACTGAAGTAATGCAGTCATATGAAAACGCTCCGACACAGTCCAACACGTGATCCACGTCCCAGAGTCAGGTCACGTGACCACCTATTTGAGCTCATTTTTATGAGCTACTTTTTCGAGATGACAAACGTAAGTTAATTTAAATATTGTTAATAGATTTTCTTGTGGCTTGTAAAAACAGACCGAGGTGGATTTGGGTTTATTTGCGTAGTTTTAATCATTTGAAAACGTATGTCGTTGAAATCCAGTTTCCCGCTCGCCAAAGTACCCGGATACTGCTTACGGTTTTATTAATTATAGTGACCCTAACAAGTGTGGAATAAAAAATCAATACTTAGGGATAAAACATGTGCACTCACTGGACATTTTTTAAACGGGTGCTAATTTAGAGACGTGCAGAAAATGGATGGTCACCTGTCTGGTGCCCTGAAGCCACGCCCCCCTGGAGCTTCATTTTTGGGATTATCAAAATAAAAGCTCTCGTATTTTCCACTCGTTCCTGCTTCGTTGTTTTTTTAACTGCAGGGTTTGATTTGTTTATTCCGAACATGTAACATAAGACAAAGGCGAATATAAAAATAGTAATAATAATAAATAACAGAGCAAAAAAAAAAAAAAGACAGAAAATAAATAATTGCTGACAGTGGAAAGAATAATTCCGAAGAAATTGCATACTGTTCAAGAAAGATCATTAACTCAGTCTTATACATCGTCTTTGCTTTATTTTTCTAAATTGTGGAATTATTTTATGAAAAATATGCTATCAGTAAATCACTGGTTTCTGAAAATTGCAATTAATATACTACATGGATGACTTCAATGCACATTAGCTTTCAACAAACCGACCCACTGAACCTTTATGAAACTGTTATCCATAGTTAAGGTGTAGCTGACATGATCGACAGGTGGATGCCGTGTAAAACCCGCCTCCTCTCCAGCTCTCGGCCAATTGTTAGGTTGACTGATAGTTAGGATGAGACAGCGTTTCCTTCGTAGTGGCCGCTCCCTGCTGTACCAGATGGCTGGCATCCTTCAGGATTTGTCCATTAAAATGTAAAGTCTACGGTCGTCCCCCTCTCTCTCCTCCAAGTATTTCCTGTCCGTGTTCAGCTGTAAAGGCGAGAGGCCCCAGTAATGCTTCACATACTGACACAAGATATAAGGCGGAGTCGACAGGAGGATATGATCAGGAAAAGACAACTTTATTTAGTCAGGAATACATATTCTTGTTATTTACGAATACTTGTCAGATAGAAAACACAGTAGCTTTTCAAAATAAAAGCAAGGTCCATTTAATTATTATATTTATTTATGGTTTTTTAAACACACTTCAATAAATATTTTTTCTTCTTTTGGTGGTTTTTTTTTTTGGTTCTATTATACAAAAACATACAGAGACTGTAAGAGCTGAGAAAGGTTCAAACACTGGATTAAAGGTTAGCGGTGAAAACACGCGTATGGACGCTGCAGACGCCACGAGTTACACAGAACCTAAAACACCTCCGCCAGGTTTCCAAGTGTTTTACAAAACTCTGTCCACACACTAAGACTGTTAGAAAGAACTCTCTGTTATTCAAATTCTTACAAGTAAGCGCTATATTCCACCACTGGTCTGCAAAGATAGGTAGCATCACACACTGAAGATCACAGAGAAGGCGAGCTGTAGGCTAAGACACATGGGTTCAACAGAGACACAAAACACTCGTACAGTCTCAAACTCAACATCCTTTTAAATGAAGCTGTATCACAGTGAGAGACGGACGGCTAGACTTTTTTTTTTTCTTCTACGTTTGAGAGAGTAAAGGGACGTCGAGAAGACCTCACTTCAGGCATCAGGGTGCAGCGTTGGGTCACGCATGAGATACTGAACATCATCCAAAGCACTCTAGACAGGGGACAGATCAGTATGGAGTATGACTGCCATAAAAAAAGATTAACCCTTTAAATTAAAGTGACACACTCTTCAACATGTTCACACATTAACATGAGTCTCTAGTCCGTCTCCAAACCCCCCAACGATGAGACAAGTCCGTCCTCTCCGTCTTCTGCCTGCTCCACTTTACAGAAAATGTGTGCTCAAACAGGCCGTTTGGAGATTTTCCCTTCATGACATCACAAAAGGCAGTGACCCCTCCCCCAGGTGGGTGAATTCTACATATTGTATCTTTAGGTTTAGATGACTGGCATCATGACAACCCTTCATCCATACATTGAAAAACATTTGTTTTGCATGTTTAATAGTGAGCAGGGTGACATTTGTCAGAATCTCCATTTTTGTACTTCTGATTAATCAGAGCTACAGATTAGCGGCTCCCTCTGGTATACGTAAGCTAGAGAAGCATCAGTGTCGAACACAGCGTCCTGTAAATACAGTATATCTGAATGAATTATTTGGAGCGTGACGGTCAAAGTTAACTCGGCCTAATTACTGAAAGCCGACTCTTTCCGTCTCTCTGCTCTCGCCTGCTCGCTCTCTGACCCAGTTCGTCAGCAGCCATGTAAACCAGAACGCCGAAAGATAATACTGTGGTTTGTTTTACTGCAGCTGCTGCATCATTAATGCACAGAGATCCTCCCTGCAGGTAAACACGTGTCAGACTGAGGGTGTGGAGTCACAGCAGGGACGAAAAGGACGAGCAAAAAAAAAAAAAAGGGAAAGGAGAAATTCACTGTTTTTTTTAACATGTGAGTAAAATTCAAAAAAAGAGAACCGGTTAGAATGTCCTTTTTGATTTTTGCAGGCCAATGATGCCTTTAAAGGCTGCACAGTGGTGCAATCCCTGCTGGACAGCATGTTCTCCCCGTGCATGCCGTGGGTCAGGTTACCTGCTGACTCGAACCTGTCCGTAGGTGTGAATGTGAGAGTGGCTGGTCGTCTGTCTCCAGATGTCAGCCCTGTGATTGGCTAGGGAACAGTCCAGGGTGTAACCCCGCCTCTCAGCCAATGACAGCTGGGATCAGTTCTTTCCACCCTGCGAGCCACACGCGAGCATGAACGTGGAAGCGGTTTAGATGATGGATTTGATTAAATGCATGAATTAATAAAAAACATTAAAATGATTTAGTTGATCTTTGTTGTTACGTTTCCACTTTTTTTTTAACAGATATTTCTATTTATTAAATTTCCTGATTTATTTATTTATTTATTCTTTTACAGATTAATTCCTTTTCATGGCTCCATACGAGGATGAACACTGCACTGAAGATTCTGTCGACTTGAGAGAAACGATGGGGAATATTTTGGCAATGAACCAGTTTGCATCTTCAGGTCAGGGATTAGGGCACCGTGGTTTTATAAGAGACATAAACACCCCTCCCGGAGCGTCCTGTGAGTCAGGGCGAGTATTAATAGACGGACACAGCAGGTGCTGTCACTCCGTCTGCTGCTCACAGCCAATTATGACGCTCTGCAGGTGAGCCCAGCGAACACACCTGCATCTAAACTTCATCCAATATCACCCCCTTCCTCTTCTTCTTTCTTCAACCTCTACTCTCTTTTCTGAGGCACACACAAACACACTCGTGGAAATGTTATTAGGTCAGCCTCCTCCTGCGGCGGTGACTCAGCTCCCACCTGCAGCCTCCGGAAAAAGCAGCAGGAACATCAGGAGGGGGGGTGAGCATTTTAAAAAAAGGGATTTTTTCTGCAGATAAGAGAAGTGCAGCACAGACTCTGGGGTGTCGTCGGATCATACAGTAGTCCTGCACGAGCACTTTAAGGGTTTAACAGGTGTCGTTCATTAACATCCTCTGTGCTGCAGAGCGCCACCTGCAGGTGAGCTCTTCTTTAACCTCCCTGCCCTGTTCAGAGGGCGAAGGAAACATTCAAAATGTCTTTTCAAAAGTTGCCGTGCTTTCTTTTTAAATGCCGTCTAAAAGAAAATAAACGCTGAATTTCAGTAAATAAAAACGTTTCATTGTTACAAAATCAGGGAAATTCAGAAGCCCCAAGAGGACGTGCATCTTATATTTTACTCTCATGTCTCCAGTTGTCGTCCCTCGATCTCGACTTATTTATGTCGTTCCTCTCAGGAGGGAAACGCTGGTTTTCACGTGATAGTCAGTTCATTTCAGTCGTTTTCTCAAGGTATCAAAAAAAAAAACCCCACCTTGTTATCATTGGATAAAACCTGGATTGTAAACCCAAAATAAAAAGACAAAAAGTCCAGATTATTGATTATCACAAGAAAATGGAGTAAAATAAAACGTAAGGATGAATGACCTCTTTGGGCGTCCTTTGAAAAATGCAGAGCTGGCTAAACACTGAAGCTACAGTGTCTCTACATGCAGAGCTGGCTAAACACTGAAGCTACAGTGTCTCTACATGCAGAGCTGGCTAAACACTGAAGCTACAGTGTCTCTACATGCAGAGCTGGCTAAACACTGAAGCTACAGTGTCCACCACATGCTGACCTGTGTGAGAGGAGGGGGCGGAGCCAGACAGCGCTCTGTGATGATTAGAGTTTAGACTGCAGTACTCATTTTAAACACTAGGGGTCTACACGGTGTTAAACTGGCTCAATTATTGGATAGAAGCCTGAAACATCAAATACTGAACTCAAGAATCTGTTAAAGAAGCTTTTTGTCAAACGTTTGTCAAGTTTGGTCGAGAACACACAAGCATGAGCACATTACGAACAGGTGTTCTCCTGCATTTAGACATAGTTACAGTCAAAGGCCGAGGGTGACGCACGACGAGCAGGTGAGTCAGCAGCACCTGCTGGACGCCATTTTTGTGGTTTTGAAACACATGGATAAACATCACTGAGCTCAACGTTTTCACTCGGACACATTCTTGTAACTTCCTCCAAGTCATATTGCTACATTAAACAATCTGTTCTCTGTACACACAGACCAACACACACTCCGAGCGTCCATTAGCTCGCATGTCGGCGCCGGGAGGAGGGTTATGTGATCCACACACACACAGTACTAGAGTATCACACACACACACACACACACATCCGCAACTTCTCCAATTACTGCGTCTCTTCTCAGCTACACTTCGTTCCTCGTGTTTCAGCCGAACACGGCGGGCTCAAAGGCCATAAGCTGGAGATAACAAGACCCTGTGTGTGTGTGTGTGTGTGTGTGTGTCTGTGTGTTCTCAGGGTTGCAAGGCGATCTTTCTGCTCTCTAGTTAAAGTCTAGAAAGTGGACTAATCCTCGTGTAGTGGTGTCGTCTAGATGATTAGAAGTCAGATTTCACTCAGTCAGATGAAATCTGAAAACATTCAGATTCATGTTTTGACTTTTCACCCTTCCAAGACTCACATCCTTTGTTTAAAAATGACTTCCGACAAGGTCAGTTTTTTCATCTAATATTCAAAGTGTCACTTCCATTGGAGAGATTTGACACCGACAGAAGAGCAGCCATGTTTGGTTACCAAATCTAAATGAGGCTTTCAGCCAATCAGGGACGGGCGTCACAATAACATCCAAAACGAGCGGGAAACTTCACGTGGTTTTAACCCGAGGACGTGGACAGGCGGTTAGCTTGTTTAGCTTATAATGCACGTGTTAGCTTGCAGTGTAGCTACATGCTAACAAGGTCCGCTTCTGGGGAGGGGGGGGGGGGGGGGGGGGGGCATGTTTGAATGTTGCGTTAACAAGCTGCAACAAAAAGTGCTTGAGAGTTTTAAAGACATCGTATAAGCTGCCTGGGTTTGTTAATCTCATATTTCACCTTTTCTTTCCCCTGTTTGCAAAACCATGAGCACAACTTACACTCACACACTCACACACACACACACACACTCACACACACACACACACACACACACACACACTCACTCAGGTAGTCTTGTTGTCTTCCAGAGGACGAGCCGAATGACTGAGGCAGACAATAATTCCACCTCCTCCTCTGTTCTGCATTTTAAACCTTTCTGAAGTGAAACACCGTCGAGTCCGCCCCGCGACGGCCTGCGCTCTCACAAATCAATCTACGGAGAGAAAACCTGCAGAGTTACGACATCGAGACTTTTTCCTCCCCTTAATATTAGCAGGAGCTGCGTGTAGTTCAAGGACCCGCGTGAGGTGTCCTTCTCGACATTCATAAAAAGCCTTTCAGCAGGCCGGACCATCAGTGATTCATTAATAAACTCCCGTAAGGCTTTAACAGATTTACTGCTGCGGTCTAGACCGGTCTAGACTCTGACTGCACTGGATAAGGGGAACCCATCCTCCGTCTCCTGAGGTGCTCTTCACACCCGCTCCTTTATTTCTCGCTCCAGTATCTCCTCACACGCTGTAATTATCCCGTCTGCTCACTGTTCGTCTTGGCAGCACGCTGAACCCAAGGCGGTGGCGGCGGTGAGGGGGCGGGGCGGTTTCAGATGCGTCCATTTCCGTGCGTGCTGCTCCTGCGTCCTGACAGAGGGTGGGAGGAGTAGTGCAGCTCGGCGCTGGAGAAGGTGGAGGACGAGGAGTTGGAGGAGGAGCAGGTGAGACCGCAGGCTTCACACGCCAGAGCCAGCTGTCTCAGAGCGTCCAGAGAATCCATCTTAGCGCCCCGTAACAGATCACTCTGACCCTGCACAAGAGGAGAAAAAAAAACAAGCTCACCATTTCTAGGAACTTCTGGAAACGTGCACATTCACTTTTACAACATTACAAATTATTCGAAGGACGAAACTAAAAAGCTCCATTCAATCGTCCTTTTAGTTTTTTCGGTTTCTTTAAAGGAAGGATGTGAGACTTTTTAATCCACTAGTCGCCCCTGAGCTCCAGCATTAAACCCAAACAAAGTGTTGTTAGGCCACGCCTCCTCCATACCGAAGCCTCCGCCCTCCTCCAGAGACACACCTCCAACCCCTGTCCACTCACGTCCACATGAAGGAGTTTAGTGCAAAATCATCCTCAGCTTGAGCTGCACCTGTGTCCTGCGTTGTTTTGTTAGCATGCTAATGTTAGCACTCTTTAGTTAGCTGTTAGCTTCAGTCACCTATATCCTGCATTGTAGTGTTAGCATGGTAATGCTAGCGCTCTTTAGTTAGCTGGTAGCTTCATGTAAACTGACACAGAATGATGTAAAAACTCTTCATCAAATAATCAGTGAGTATGTTCTTCTTCTTTTTGACTCAAACAGCTTTTATACACAAGGGGGAGGAGCCATGTAAACACAGCTCTGACAACAACACAGCCAGCAGGACTCCAGCTTCTCCCTCTCTGGAGACAGTCAGGACTCACACACACATTCACACAGTCGTACGATGCCGTAGTCTGAGCTCACCTTCAGCACGGTGATGTTCCAGGTGAAACTCTCCACAGCTTTACTTTGTTTGCGTCCCTTCAGTCCTTCCTTCTCCCCGAGCCGTGACAGCTCTTCATGAAAGTCCATCCCTGAAAAAACAAAACAAAAACACAAACCTGAGCTGTGTGTCACTTTACAGAGCCGCGGAGCAGCGACCGTCAGCGGAGCGTGTCTGTGTCTGACACTAAACGTCTCGGGTGTAAACAAACTGTCGTGTTTGTTTGTTTGTCTGAATCTGGATTTACATACAAACTGTGGTCGTGACATTTACACCGTTAAAGGTCAGGAGTCGACTGAGGAAGCGAGAGAGACTGAAAATATTCTTCTTTGGCTGAGAAGAACTTCTCCGTGTCAGAAACTCATGTAGAGAGATTTCAAACTGCAAAAGGACACCTGACACGTTAGTTTTAAAATCCTTCGCCATTTTGAATTCAGGTCACATGACACGCATCAGGAGAATCATACCAGATCTGCTCCTCCATAATCTCAAACACGCTCACACAGACTTTTAAGATTATCGTGGCGGACGGATGAACGCACCGATGACCTGGCGTAAACAGTTTGTGATTTTTATTCTTCGTGTCGAGAGGAAAAGAAGAGCAGCTTCCAGTTTGAGACCCTGCGACTGTCAAATCAGGCCGATGATCCTGCAGTGTGAGTCAGGCTGAAGTTAAAGAGTCTGAAGTGCTACGAGCCGCTTTCAAACCTTCCTATGAAACAGACTCACCTGCTGATTCAATCCTGTAAAAACAACTCAACAGCGCAGTCTCTTTACACCGAGCTCATGATGTTTCACAGTTGGGTGATTTTTAAGGATGCCGACGTTTCCTACCACTGTAGGTTTTTGTTTTTTTTGTAACTCATGAGCGTTGATTTTCATAACGTCCTTCATTTACCGTCTCTCTGCACCTGGGCGATCCTCTCCTGGACGCCATCTGCGTTCTCGATGAGCTGTTTCTGAGCTGCGATCATCTGCAGGAGACGGACAGAGAGTCAAAGTTCACTCAGAGTTCAGATGAGTTTCCTTTTTGCTGTTTGGACCCAAAATGGTGCAAAAGGTGACGGAACAAAGAAACTGAACAAAACGAGCATCGTCTCACGTTTGTGACCCACCAGCTGACAACAACTTTCTATTTGAAACCTGTCGTAACACATATCACATATCAGATGTTGGGGGGGGGGTTGTGTGAATGTTTTTATTTTTATTTTTTTTACCACAAAAGTGCTTTTTAATTTTTCAGAAGTTTTCTTCACGTTCAGAGAATTTTAATTTCCTGACACTCGTTTGACGGTTTCGGCCTCACCGGGTTACGTCGAGACACTTTGTCTCCTGTGGAAGACAACGAGCCTCGAAGAATCTGTTGATAGTAATGAAACATGAAGGAGAGAGAGAGAGAGAGAGAGGCGGGCGGGCGAGTGTGTGACGATGACTCAGCCTCAGGAGGTGTGATGTACGCCTGGAAGTTCACAGCAACTGTGGCGACATGACACTGACCCGCTGAGCTCACATTTCCTCCATTCACACTCAAACGTCAACAACTCTAAAGCCATGTTTCGAACACGCACACACACACACACACACACACGCGTGCACACACACACGCGTGCACACACACACTCACACACACACACTCTGTCTCTATGCTGAGGTGTGTAGGTGTAACATCTGAGTGCAGAAACAGGTGGGAGAGAGTCAGCCTGATCTGATGCAAGAAGAGCTGGAGGAGGACACACAGCTGATCGTCAGTGTGTGTGTGTGTGTGTGTGTGTGTGTGTGTGTGTGAGTGAGGAGGAGTGTGGCTGAGTGTCTCCTGCACATTTAATGACTCAGGACAGAGGATTTGCATGTGAGTCTGTGTGAGTTCTGCAGCGTTGTGTGTCACATTGAACAGAATGAAAACTCTGGAAACATTTTCTTAGTTCATCTTTTCTTACTTTTTTAAAGCTCATCCACGTGCAGCGTGAGCGTGCAGCGTGAGCGTGCAGCGTGAGCGTGCAGCGTGAGCGTGCAGCGTGAGCGTGCAGCGTGAGCGTGTAGCGTGCAGCGTGCAGGGTGAGCGTGCAGCGTGAGCGTGTAGCGTGCAGCGTGAGCGTGCAGCGTGAGCGTGCAGCGTGAGCGTGCAGCGTGAGCGTGCAGGGTGCAGCGTGAGCGTGCAGCGTGAGCGTGCAGGGTGCAGCGTGAGCGTGCAGCGTGAGCGTGCAGCGTGAGCGTGCAGCGTGAGCGTGCAGCGTGATCATGCAGCGTGCAGCGTGAGCGTGCAGCGTGAGCGTGCAGCGTGAGCGTGCAGCGTGAGCGTGAGCGTGCAGCGTGATCATGCAGCGTGCAGCGTGAGCGTGCATCGTGAGCGTGTAGCGTGAGCGTGAGTGTGCAGCGTGAGCGTGCAGCGTGAGCGTGCAGCGTGAGCGTGCAGCGTGAGCGTGCAGCGTGAGCGTGCAGCGTGAGCGTGAGTGTGCAGCGTGAGTGTGCAGCGTGAGTGTGCAGCGTGCATCGTGAGCGTGCATCGTGAGCGTGCATCGTGAGCGTGCAGCGTGAGTGTGCAGCGTGAGCGTGAGCGTGCAGCGTGCAGCGTGAGCGCGCTCACAAACATCAGAACACTTGCTGCTGTAATTTGGAACATCTTGTTCTGCAAAGAGAGCCGACGCTAGCTGACTCAGACATTTAGACTTTTAGCAGCAGACGATGCAGCGAGAGAAACTCGTTGTTAAGTGTCTTGCACGAGGACACATCGGACATGTGGCTGCAGGAACTGGGGATCGAACCCCCGACCATCAAGTTGAGAGACGACGACGGACTCTACCAACTAAGTTCAGTGGGTGAAGCAGACAGAAACACATCAGAACACTTTCCTCTTACTGACCGTGTCGTAGGCAGCGAGCAGTTTACGCGTCGGCTCAGAAAGGTTGACCAGAGCCTCCAGACACGGGTACCCGTCCTTCAGCACCATGGTGGCCCCCATCGGGCCCTCGGGACTCTGCAGCCTGGTGGTCAGGCTCTGGATGCACTGCTTCAGTTTAGCCACCGTGGGGAGCCCACACTGCTCCTTGAAACTGGCCGTCGTGCTCTGGAGACGTATGAATGAAAAACACAGAGAGATGAAGAGAGGAGACGGAAAAGGTCCGAAGGGCTGAACACACGCTTCCTGTGAGAGGAATCGAGTGGGCAGTCGTTGCTGCTTGTAATCCTCTGAAACATCAACATGTAGAGCGTCTGTGCTCTGCTGCAGGTGTGTCAGGACGCACAGGTGGGTCGGTTCGCAGACCAGAGAAGCAGAAGGCAAAAAAACAAACTCTGAGGTCATTATTTAAAAAGTCTATTTATGTTCATTCAAACACTCTGCTGAACACAATTAGCCACCTGACTCCAACCGGCCCAGCAATCGCCACGCCTCACCTGCATGGAGTGTGTGTGTGTGTGTGTGTGTGTGTGTGTGTGTGTGTGTGTGTGTGTGTGTGTGTGTGTGTGTGATGCTGTATATTAAGTGAGTATGCCAGATGAGGCCGCAGCTGGACGCAGGAGACAGAAGCTCGAGTCAGAGAGAGAAAGGACAATGAGGCTGACGCCGGCAGATTAAAAGCTGTTTGTGAAAATGTGATTACGCGTGTGTGTGTGTGTGTGTGTGTGTGTGTGTGAGTGAGAGGGAGCTCATTTCAGGGTCAGTGTGATACATGACATGATAAGGATTTATCTCCTCAGAGTGATTTCGATACCGAGGCTGCTCGAGCATTCAGGGAAATGTTTCCTCTTCACACAGATCTTTTTTTATTTTTAATTTTTTTATGTGAATCTGGACTTGTCAAGCTGCATGGACGGTGACCTTTAACCCCCAGGTGAATGTTTAATGTTCTCTGCATCCTCGACGTTTCACAAAGTGACTCATCGTTTTGATGCTTCGTCTGTATAAAAACATGGACGACATGACAACTTCCAAAAAAGTGAAGCCAAAACTGTTTTAAGCTCCCCCTACTGACCGGCTGCAGTATTGGTCACAAGCTCCGCCTCTTCCATGTTTACCCGTATCTGTATGGGCCCAGTTCATGACGTCGTCTCATTGTTACGCCGACTTCTGTCGTTATGAATGATTTAGATGAGGGATGCTGTAAACGGAGTCTTGATTGACAGCTCTGTGGTTATCAGAGGAGAGGACGACACGGTGGACGCTCAGGTTTCCTCAAGAGGCCGTTGACGGGGTTTAAAGTCACGACTCGGGCGCCGTGGTTTTCTGCACTTCTCTGATTTTTGAGATGATTTTTTAATTTTTTTTTTAAATTTCTAAAAACAGAAATGAAGCGAAAGAGGATTCTTCTCACGTCGCCCACTCTGACATCGTTTGTATTCAGCGATAATCTGGTGGCTGCTGCGACACCAGGTTCTGTTTGAGCTCGTATTTATAGATGCTTTATAATCCTCCTCCTCTTCCTCCTCTCATCCTCCTCCTCCCAACAAAGGAAGGGAATCGGAGTACAATGAGACCGAGGTTTCAGTAAGTGTAATTAATTACCCTTCATTATGCATACTTTTTTTTTTTCTTTCTTTGTGTATTTTTTCTTCTTTTTACTTTTTGCACTTGTGAAGCACCTTGTAACTATTTTCTTTTTAAATTGCCATATAAATAAAGACTTACTTACTTTGAAGATAAAACCTGGATGACTTTAAATACAGCAGATTTTATCGTCTGGAATCGGAGGGGGGGGGATTTAAAAAAGTGATTTTCTACAGTGGCTGGGAAGCGACACACTTTTAATAAGGGCAAAAATAATTTAGATTTTAAAACACAAATGTACAAGATGTGTTAAGACGAGCGCTGGGACAGATTCAGGAAGGACAGACTCTGAGTGAGAGACGGATCCAGCAGAGGTTTCAATAAATACATCGACCTGAGCTAAATGTTTGGGTGGTTTCCTCGTTCACCTTCGGGGGGGCGACGTGTTTCATGGTTCAAAGAAGGTGAATGAGGTCGTCTCTTATAAAGTCCTGTTCCTCTCCATAATCCTCCCTGAACATTTTTCATTTTCCTTTCAGAGCGAGCAAAGAATAGAAACCAGGTTAGCTCTCAAACTAAGAGCTTTGCTGTTGAACATAAAAAAAATATTATTAGGATTTTATAAAACACAGGAGAGTTTGTGGTCATGAAAGATGGAACGATGTGAAATTTGCAGGAAATCCAATAAAAACAATCATTAAATCTTCTGCAGACTGTAAGTCCTCCCTGCTTTCACAGTCAAAGCTGCACCCATGGGTGCATGCTGCTCGTCTGATGGCGACCATTAAAGGACCTGAAGCAGCTTTTTGTGTTCAGACAACAAAACAAAGTCCGTTTTCACCTCGACTGTTGTGCAGCCAAATTACAGACGGAGCAGAAATAATCGGAGCGCGCTGGCAAAGAAAGAGCAGACTCGTGTCTGGACTGATGCCTGGGTGTGTGTGTGTGTGTGTGTGTGTGTGTGTGTGTGTGTGTGTGTGGTTACTTTCTATTGTTTCCCTCCTGTTTCTCTTTTTCACCTCTTTTTTTTATTCGCTTGTGAAACATGTCTCTCACGTTTTGCGTACTCGCCTGTAGTGACGAGATCCGAATCAAAATCTCCAAAGATCGTTTAAAGACGTTTGTCCCCAGCAGAGGGCGCTCTACTCTGCTCCGACTAACCCAGTGATGTCGTTCTTATTCACCAGCAGGTCAAACCCCTTGTCACAGCAGGGCGAGCGTCGCATCACGCACGATCACACGCAATGTGACATCTCGTGCTTTTATTTTGAAGGGGGACAAACTGAAGCGTGGAGCTTTTTATCAACGAGCTGTCGACTCAACAAACCTTCAAACTACTCAAAGGTCTCGTCCCTCTCACCTGCGCCTCCTCCCTCAGGTCCGTCGCCTCCTTCAGCAGCGAGCTGACCGGTTTGAAGGTCTCGTCGACCACCTTGATGCCGGTCTGTCTCAGCGTGACGTACTCCGACCTCTCCTCCCGACCTCCTCACCGACAGACCCCTCCGATGAGCCTTCCCGCCTCCTCGCCGATTGGTGACCGCCACGTGGACGAACAGGCTGGTGTGCGGTAAGGGGTCTCCCGCCAGGCCCAGCAGGGGCACGTTACGGTAGCCGGGCTGAAGGCACTCGAACGCCACACTGTACTGGCCGATGAAATCGTCTCCGATGTAGTCGTCGTCTAGAACCACGAAGCGCAGCAGGGCGAAGCTCCGGCATGTTCACCTGATGAGACAACGTAGATTAACGAGATGACGGTTT
>NC_136702.1:859451-874353 GCF_947650265.1 Symphodus melops | reverse complement strand
TGCTAAATCATGCACGCAGACACACACAGCGCTGCGGTGACGTCACCTGACGGACACGTCTGTTTTGAAATCAGGATGTTAACTTATTCTGCTGATCTCCATTTTAAATCTTTTATGTCGTGTTGTCCAAACGAAGCGTGGTCACAGTTTCAGATCAGGAGCTAAACGTGCTGTTGGTAATTCCAGGATGAGTCTGCAGGGGGCGCTAAACGGCTCGTTCTGTATATCACGCTGTAATTCCCCAATATGAAACCAGGAACGGCTTCCTCTGACTTAGACTGGAGAGCAGCGCTCCCCTGGCAGCCCTGCAGCGTTCGGGCCTAGCAGAGACCTGGCCAATCAGAAGAAAGCGAGTGTGGAGGGGAGCCTTAAAGGGACAGCATCTGAGATGAACCATCTTTAACTGCATTCAGATGCATGATGTGAAATAACGAATGCAAACTGAAGAGATGTAAAATGTCGGCGTGCTACGAATGTCTCACCTGGAACTCGAAGGTCTCGTCAAACAGCGGGTCGTCCTGGTTCTGAGCGGCAGTGCGCGTTCTCTGTTCAGCACAGTCTGCGGGAACGCCGTGCAGCTCCAGAACCACGTAGGGGTCGATGACCTCGCCCTTCGCCCCTGAACCCTGAGGCTTCGGCAGGTTGTGTGCGCTGATCACCTGCACAGAACAACACAACAAGGTGAGGACAGAGCGTCCAGGAAGCAGCCGCCTGGAGACAAGGTGAGTGGTGGATTCAGGGCCGAGTCTTTTCCTGCACCATGGCGGACTACAGACACTTCAGCATGTTTGATTTTTAACACACATGTGGAGCAAGACCGGCGTCTCTCTCTTCAGATGTGCAAAAAAAAGGTCAGAGTCGAATGTTCGATTCTTCTGCTCAGAGTTAGATTAGAGTGAGAAGATTTCAGATATTTGCAGATGCGTTCCTCTCTGCAATCATAAGTAATGATAGTCGTAAACGGCGTCGTTAGCAGCTTGTCAATAAAGTTTTATAAAAGGTGAGAAAGAATGTTTGTGCACCTTGATCCTCAGAGTCTGAGCTGGGACTCCCGGCACACATCCCTGTGTGTGAGCGCTGAAGTACGACACCTCGTCCCTCATCACGGCCGGTCGGAGGACGTAACCACAGCCTCCGTTCTGCAAGAAGCGACCTCTGTGAAGGTCCAGCATGGCGCCGGGCGTCTGCTGGTTCAAGGCCACGAGCTGGACGCCGCCCTTCCAGTACCCTTGAGGGTTGGGGTTGCTGGAGTCCAGACGCACCGAGCTGGGTCGTACCCGCGTCAGAGTGCGCTTCGTGAACATTACAAGGTCCTCTGGGCTCTCTGTCGTGAGCCGCCCCCCCTCCCCCTCCCCCAGCGAGCACAGCGTCCAATAAGGCGGCTCGGGGGGGATTGGCGTGCCGGGGGAGGAGGGGCTGCTGGGAGGGGAATGCTGCTGCGACAGTTTGTGACTCGCTCTCTGGGCGTAGAAGCTTCTACTGCCCGTGCGAGCGATGGCCACCAGATCAGACAGGTCTTTATGGAGGCGGAGCTTCCTTGGCTGAGAAGGGGGAGGCACAACCAAGACCACGCCCAGTTCTTCCTCACCGGGGATGGTCATCCTCCGTCCCGCCAGAGGCCCGCCTCCTCCGATCTCCTCGTCCTCCTCCGACACCTCCCCGTCTGACCCCTCCTGCTCTGGAGGCAGTTTCTTCCCCACGATGAGGACGCGTCCCTTCAGCTGCTCGGGGGACGGTAAGGTCGTGGCTCGGCCCCCCAAGCTAACAGGAAGTGCCTCCGGCGTGTAGAGACGGGAGCCGAAGACTTTCTTCAGATGCTGAGCCATCTTCCGCTGCTGTCCAGGCGAGCAGCGCTGACACAGGTAGATCAGGAGCGGGTACTGCGAGGTCAGGAAGGCGTATTTATTCACCACCTCCAGAGCCGAGCGGATGGTCACGGGGGCGTGGTGGTGGTGGTGATGATGGTGGTGGTGATGATGATGGCGGGGGATGTCTGGTCCGTAGTCCACCCCGAGGAGAGGCTCGCCCTCAGGGCCGTCGGTCACTCCGAGCTCCACGCAGCGACAGCCCGACTGCAGAGCTTTGATCAGCCCGCCGAGATCGGCCCGTCCGTGGACCTGATCGTCCAGCAGGTAGGAGCGGTACGACGTGCTGAGGGACACAAACACTCGATTAGCGTCCCGCTCCTCCATCACAATCAAAAACACGTCTGCACGCCGCTCTCAAAACCCGAGTGTTTGTGTGCAAACAGTACGCTGCGTTACATCAATAACTATCTTCAGACACATTTGTTGTTTTCATTTTTTGCAGGTTACTGTGACTCATCTGAAGCAGCTGTCAGACGAGGAGACACACACACACACACACACACACACACACACACACACACACACACACACACACACACACACACTCACAAACAGTGTGAGGACGCAGAGCCTGTCGAGAGCTGCAGTTCACTTCTGACACTAAACTCTTTATTAACACATAAACAGGACAGGATGCACCACAGGGCTGCGCGTCCTGCCGGGCGTCACGGGCACGCCGCTGCAGACGGTGAATGTTGTATTTAAAGTCTTGGTTTTAAATGCCCCCCCCCCCTCCCTCCCCCCTCCCTCACCTGATGTAGTAGTGGGACAGAGGCATGTTCATATCCTGACACACTCCCAGGTGCTCGGGGTCGAGCAGCTGACACTCTGGAGACTGCAGGTATCGAGCAAAGCCGTCCAATCCCAGCAGCCCTCTCTCTCTCCCCTGAGCGGACGGCTCGCACCTCCTCAGCAGCTCCCAGCAGCCCTCGGTCGCCGCCAGGGACAGACCCTGCTCCGTCTCCAGGAAGAGCCGGAGGTCCTGCGGGTCCAGACACTCGCGGTCCTTGGACAGCTGAACCAGTAAGAAGTAGACGTCGGGCCGCGTGCAGAGCTCGCAGTACGCCTCCTGAAACTCCTCGAGAGTCACGTGAGAGGTCAGCTTCTCCTTACTGCGCTGGATCTCTTTAAAACGAAGACGCACCTGTGGACCCAAGACCAGAGGGATCACTCACAACAAGTCATCTCTCCGGACAAGAATTCTGCCCGTACATTTGTAGCCTGTACCAGGCTGTTTATTCCTGTGGTAAAAGTTAGACATTTTATCATAGAGCTCTATGGAGACTCCCTGCAGGAGGCAGACAAACATCACACTTCTTAATCTGTCTCTGATATCTTTCAGATCTTCTTTTTCACGTCTGCTCCCCCCCCTCTCCGCTCTGATATCATCTGAGTGAAAATATGTGTGCAGGTAGTCAGCTCACCTGTCTGCACACACACACACACACACACACACACACACACACACACACACACACGCGTCAGAGCGCTCTGTGTGTGTGTGTGTGTGTGTGCAGCTCAGACAGGCAGCTGATGCACGCCGAGGTGAGTGGGAGAAGTGCACATCAGACGACGAGTCGCTACGAGTCGGCGTGTCACGAGGGATTAAAACCACGCACACACACAAAGATGACACGGCGCTCCTGCTGGGCGTGTCGCCGGGCAGAATACAAACTGACAGTGGACACGCCCTCGTGATGTCGAGCGTGTTTGCCTCGTGCCGGTTTGTGGCGTGTATCTTAAATGTTGTTTATGCAAGACAGACGGCGAGCTCGCTTTAAGCTGCGTCAATATTTATCATTCATGCCGCCGAGCTGAAGACGTTTTCAGAGCAGAGCGTGCATGCAGTATTCATGTTCCTGGGTTCACCTCCTCACCTTCGCCTCCTTGATCCCAGGATTCAGTTTACAGATGGCCGCCACCGCCACGTCCTCTGACACGATGCTGTTCCCTGATTCGTCCACCTGAGCGAACTCTGCTGACAGCCACTCGCTCCTCATCTTACTCCCCAGACTCCCCTCCACCGCCAAACCTCCCTCACCCAGAACTCCTCCCCCTCCCCCTCCTCCTCCTCCGGCGCCCCCGATGACAGACGGGTGGGCCAACAGGTAGCGGAGGCCGGTCACCCAGATGTTGGCCACATCTGCGGACAAAGCCACCAAGTCCAGAGACTGCAGAGGAGCAGAGATCGGAGGTTAAACGCTGGATTGGCGAGATTGTTCTTTGTCGATCCGGAGAAGAGCGCCGCGCGTCCTTACCTGGTATTCGTCCCCGTGGATGACGGAGAAAGCCGCCTCCTCCGCCAGGTGTTCCGACAGAGGGCCGTTGTGGAGGAAGGTCTCCGTGCTCTTCCCCGTGCGCACCTCTCGGATGCTGGAGACGTCGAGTCGAGCTCGCTCGCCGTCCTTCTTGGACGGCTCCCAGCGCAGGCAGCTCAGGTCGGGATCCAGCGTGTAGAAACGACAGTAAACCCGCGAGTTGGGACGGATCTTCTTCAGCTCGCAGCCGCCCTGCATGAACGCCAAGCAGTCCGCCGCGCTGCTCACCTGGAGGCGGGTAAAGCAAGCTCGAGTTCAGTTTGAGGAGTTTGAAAAGATGTTTGTGTGAAGCTCTTTGTTTTACCTTCTTCTCAGACGGCATGCTGCTGAACGACACCGTCTTCTTCCTGCCGCCGCCCATCTTCTGCACTGAAGGATCCTGGGAAAAGAAAACAACAGGTTAAATAACGTCGGCACTTTACTAACCGTCGAAAACTCTGTATGAGTCTCTGTTTCCGGCCTCGACCTCTGCAGCCGCTGACAGATTGATTGACAGCTCCGTCTCCGCTCAATGAGCCAAATGTCAGCGTAACGTTAGCTTCATTAGAGCCGCCGCGCGTCTCTCCGACTGATAATAGCTCCTCAGTCTTTGTAATGAGCTGTGATGGTCTGAGGCGAGATGACAACTGTAATTACAGGAAGCTCTGAGGGCTGCAGCTCCAGCACACACACACACACACACACACACACACACACACACACACACACACACACACACACACACACACACACACACACACACACACACACACACACACACACACACACACACACACACACACACACACACACACACACACACCACGTGTATCTGCAGCTCCAGCACACACACGCACACACACACACACACACACACACACACACACACACACACACACACACACCATGTGTATCTGCAGCTCCAGCACACACACACACACACACACACACACACACACACACACACACACACACACACACACACACACACACACCACGTGTATCTGCAGCTCCAGCACACACACACACACACACACACACACACACACACACACACACCATGTGTATCTGCAGCTCCAGCACACACACACACACACACACAACGTGTATCTGCAGCTCCAGCACACACACACACACACACACACACACACACACACACACACACCATGTGTATCTGCAGCTCCAGCACACACACACACACACACACACCATGTGTATCTGCAGCTCCAGCACACACACACACACACACACACACACACACACACACAGACACACACACAGACACAGACACACACACACACACACACACACACACAGACACACACACAGACACAGACACACACACACACACACACACACACACACACACACACACCATGTGTATCTTCTCTTCTATATGAACTCATTGTGGAGGTGACGAAGACGCCCACCGTGACGCCGTCTCGCAGAGTTTCCTCGCAGCGGTTGATGAAGGAGACGTTAAAAAGAAGGAACCACATAACTTCGATGCGACCTCCAACATGTTCATGTGTGGTCTGAGCATGAAGAAGGAATCAGTCTGTACTAATCAAGTCTGTACGAGACACTGAGGACCAATATCTACGGGGAGCCTGAAGGGACAAAATAACATTTACAGATTAATCGAGATTAACTCGTTAACGCTGACGGACAAAAAACACCGTCCTTGTCCAATTCTGCTTCGTGCATAAAACTGCAAACATCTGAAATAATGAGCTCGCCACACACACAAACACACACACTCACACACACACACACTCACTCACTCACACACACACACACACACACACACACACACACGCGTGACAAAGACAGCTGTGATTACCTCAAACAGAGAGAGAGAGAAACTGTAAATCGTTACCTCATCCCATTCACAACACAAACACACATTGATTTCCAATCCCAACACACACACACACACACACACACACACACACAGTGAGGTCACAGTTTCCAATCGACGCTGTTCATCTTCATCACATAACCGTCCCCACAGATCATCTTTTTTTCATTCAGCTGGTCAGCTTAGAGAAAGCAGGTCAGCGGGTATTTAGGTGGACAGCAGGGAGGTGGGAGGCCACGGACGTTTGGGCACATCAACGTTGTTGTTGTTGTGGATGTCATAACTAATCCAGTGTGTGTGTGTGTTCATGTGTGTGTCTCGCATGTGTATGTTTCCACTGTTGCTCTGACATGTTCACGCCATGCTCCATCCAGGAAACCGGCGAGCTGGTCAGAAAGCCTTTAATGCAGCGCTGTGTCTGGCCTCCGCCGCTCGTAATCCACGGCCTGATTTAAGCTCCCGCTCCGGTTTTTTATACGTCTTTTTCCCCTCCCTGCCTCCCGCTCTCCCTCCCGCTCTTTCGCTCCGATTTGATCATTCTCTCCATCGCATGGAGTCACTGCCAGGGAAAGAAAAAAAAAATGTCAGCACAGATGGAGGGAAAGGACAAAAAAGCTGGAGGGAAAAGAGAAGCGGCGAGGAGAAAAAAGGTCAGACGAGACGAATTAAGAGAATGAGAAAAAGATGACGGGAGACAAACGAAAACACAAAGAGACACCGGAGCAGAGGAAATGGAAAACAGAAATTAAAAGCACAGGATGAAACAATGGACAGGAGATGAAAAGAAGAGGGAGACGCAACAAGTGGCGAGGAGAGAGAGAGAGAGAGAAACAAGAGGTCATTGTTCTGTAGCAGACGTGGAGTGTTTCCAGCCGCTCGCTCTTCACTCAGCCTGGAAACATGTTCAAAAACAGGCTGTTTGAATGGGTGTGTATGTGACTTCCTGTGCTGCTGCAGCCAGCCTCTAGTGGACACTCCAGGTACTGCAGGACTTTACACTTTAGCATCGGCTTCTTTTTTTATTAACACCGGCGGTCGCAGCTCGGATGGAACGGAGGATCAAGTTCAGCCAGAACCGGTCTGAACCGAACGGAGCAACCCGGAGCCGCTGAAGGATCCGACAGAACCACGCGAGGAGGATTTCTCTCCAACGGGTTTAAAGGCGGAGGGCGACTTGTTGTCACTTCCTTTACATAAACCCGTTTTATCTTTAAATCAGAGAAGAAGAAAAAAAGACGCATTCATCCCGACAGATGAATTTCTTTATGTTCGGCTCCGTGAGCTGTACAGACACGCTGACCTTCAGCTCAAACAGACTCTGAATGAACTTTACTGAACCAAGCAATGGAACATGAAGGGAAGAAATCCATTTACACACACACACACACACACACACACACAAATTCCTCCCCTCTGCCTCAATGTTTCCATCCATTGACTAACTTGTTTATACAACTTGTTAACCTTCTGCATGAAGATCTCGCACACACACACACACACACACACACACACACACACACACACACACACACACACACACACACACACACACACACACACACACACACACACACACACACACACACACACACACACACACACACACACACACACACACACACACACACACACACACACCAACACCTGGCAGTTGCATAAATCCAGATCTGATCCTGATCTGGGTAATGATCTCTGTGCACACTGGCAGCAGATTAACACGTTAGATTACTGAGCCGCCACCGGCACTTGAATCGTCAGTCGCAGACGCTAATCCACCACAGAGGACGCAACGTGTCCCTCAGCACGACAGGACGGCGTGAAGGAAACACAACTTCAACATCCAGCGCTCAGAGATGTTCTGAGTGAAACGCACGGGAACTTTGACGTTGTGAAGGGTGTGAAGAGTAAATGCAGTTCAGATAAATCCGACTTAATCTGAAGGACGATTGGTCGCTCGTCTTTGTGACATCACTGAGCGGAAAACTGACAAATGAAACGATCATTCCAGAAATGAAGAAAAGATTTTTGAGAGCGTGTTGTGTGGACTAGGCCTTGTCTCTCATATCAAACTACACACACACACACACACACACACATAGACGAACACACACACACACACACACACACACACACACACACACACAGACGAACACACACACACACACACACACACACACACACACACACACAGTGATCGCTGATGAAGTTGGCGAAGAGGAGACGGAGCAGAGCGAGTCGCCGATGATGAAAATGTGAAAAACACTCCGAGGGAGTCGTGCAAAACCAGAATGATTAATTGATATTTGTGACTGGAAGGTTGTGTGTGTGTGTGTGTGTGTGTGTGTGTTCAGATCATTCAGAGCCTGACAGTGATGATATCTGGTTGAATCATTGGATAAACGGTTTTGAAACTCAGATTCTGTGTTTTTTCTGTTCATCACATCCAGCTGAGGATGAACTCTGTTCTTTACACTGACACAGTCAAATCAATACACACACACACACACACACACACACACACACACACACACACACACACACACACACACACACACACACACACACACACACACACACACACACACACACACACACACACACACACACACACACACACACACAGAATTACAACATGTGGTGTGAGCGAAAGCACGATGTCCGCTCGGCCTCACGGACGGCGTTCTCAGCACTTTAAGATTCAGTGAGAAAGAAGAGAGCAGCAGCGATGAAGCACAGGACGTCCTCTGCTCAGGCTGCTTCACACTTCACAGGCCGAGGACATCGCCGCTCTGCCCGTCTCTATAATCTGCCAGCTGATTCTTTTATAAAAACCAAAGAGAAAGAAAAGAAAACACAAAGAGCGAGGCGGTCACATGATTAGCCTCCGTTTCATCTCCTCACATGCACAGGTGATGATAACGGTATCTTAGCTTTAGCTTCAGTGTGACAGCTCTCAGCCACGTTCACATAAAGAGCTGCAGGTCTTACCGACACCGACTCATATAAACTGGAAAAGTGATGACGAGTAGTATAAAGCTAACGCTATGCTACAAGCTAACTACAACTAATGTTGATTTTGACGTCACGACTGTTGTGTTTCATCGATCTAATCAGCGGTTTTGACAAGCTAGCTAAACGTTAGCTTAATAAGTTGTTTATTAACCTAATATTTAAAACGTGACTAGAGGCTGTAAGGAGGATTAGGGAGAGAGTTCCCGGCGTGATGACGTTTAATGTCTCCATGACAACCACTGTAGTTAGCCACTTGTTAGCAACCGGCGTTTTAACTAAGCGTAAAAACTTTAAAATTCACAAGTGTTGGTCTTAGCTAACGTAGTTTATCTCGTCTAACAAAACATCTACACCTCTTCAGCTTGTGTTAACCACAGACCTTATTTCAGGTCTAAACACAAACAAAATCCACATTTAGACTTTTAGAGGTTAGCACCCATGGAGCTAAAATGCTAACTCACTTCCTGTACCAGTCTATACTCCTCTGGGTGTGAACTTCATGCAACACTTTTCTATGTGAATAAGTAACACGAGTTTGACATCAAAGATCAAGTTGGTTAAAAAAAAAAGAAAAAAGAATAACATCTGCAGTTTTGGTGACTTTGTGCAACCCAGCAAGCGATTTGAAAAAAAAACAACAAAAAAAAACACGCTGAGCTTACAGATCTCTCTCTGATGCTCGCTGACTCGTCCGACTGGCTGCACAGAAATTGAACTGTTGTGACACCAGAGGACAAAAACTGAACGCACCCAGACGGACAGGACGGCTCGTCTCCTCCACGTCTAGACAAATTCCCTTCTCCCTCTCCTTATCCGTCTGTCTCTAAACCTCCTCTGCTCTAACTCCCTCTTCTTTCTTTTTGCCCTTTACATTCACTCCCATTTCCTCTCCATTCCCTTCTTCTACTTCGACTTCTCCTTTCCCTCCATCGCTGCATCAGAGCCATCAGGGGAGTCCCGGAGGCGTCTTTAGGCAGCGGCCACAAGGGGGTCCTTATCCAACGCAATGACACACTTCCAAGTCAAGAGGACGTTTGTTACGTAACAGCTTAAAGCTTCTCTGGTGGGCCTCAGCTGACATCTACGAACGTGCACACACACACACACACACACACACACACACACACACACATAAAAGGAGAGAGAGAGAGAGGAAGGAGGAAAGATTAAGGTTGAACCGAGATCAAGAGGAGAGAGAAAAGGAGGACAAAGTGACTGAGATTAAGAAAGGAGAAGACAGAGAAGATTGAAGCAGAGAGGAGAAGAAGACGAGGAGGAGGAGGAGGAGGAGGAGGAGGAGGGGAGCCAGCTGGTGGAGAAAATTGCTGAGCCTTATAGGGTGAAAAATAAATGAATTGAGAGGAAGAAAGTGACAGAAAAATGAGAAGAAGCAGGAGCAGAGAAGGAGCGTGCGGTAAAAAACACAGAGACCCAATCAGCTCTGGAACAGAGAAACCCCCCCCAAAAAAAGAGGAAAAGGATGACATGTGAGTGCTCTATTCCTGCTCTCACTGTGGGAAGGAGACGAGAAAACAAAGATGAGGAGGAAGGGGGGGGGGGGAGCCAGCCCTGTCTGAAAAAGGAGATGTTTGGTAGATGGGCTGATGAATCTTTCAGAGGACGAGTGTGTGCGGGATTCACCTCTCTCAGGGAAAATATAAGTAGGTGAAGAATGACGAGGAGATTAAAGAGACGCAGCGAGTGACTTATTTCAGGATTAAAGGCGGAGTCAGCCAGCTCCTCGGCTCATCGCCACAAGGAGCGCTCTACCTTCACTGCTTGTACCTACACTGCCAGCTAACGCACGCTAGCACAAGCTAACCGCAGAGCCATGGATGGCGGTCTCCGTGCTGGAAATGTTGTCTCAGCCTAACTTTGAGTCAAGCTAACGACAGGCTGAGAGCTGGAGCTGAGGCCACGCCCACCTGTCAATCAGCTCAGCTACACGCCTTATTGTGAATAACTCTGATCCTTCATCCAATCAAAACTGCTGAGTCATGAAAACATTCCCCCCGTACAGTGTGTGTGGATGGAGACATGAGCTAATCACACCTATTTGGTTTTTTGAAGCAGGCTGTAAACATGTTCATGTCTGCTGTAAAAACAGGCTGTTTGAATGGGTGTGTATGTGACTTCCTGTGCTGCTGCAGCCAGCCTCTAGTGGACACTCCAGGAACTGCAGGAGGTTACACTTCAGCATCAGCTTCATTCATTAACACTGGAGGCTGCTGCAGCTGTCTCCAGTTTATCCCCAGGAGGAAACACAAAGTGTTTTTCTTGTGATTGGTGAAGGAGAAGGTTGATTATCGTAACAGTGACAAGTGGTTAATCCTGCTGCATCCCACACAGATGATCAACTTCAAAGAGAGCAGCTGTGTGTGTGTGTGTGTGTGTGTGTGTGTGTGTGTGTGTGTGTGTGTGTGTGTGTGTGTCTGAAGCAGCAGAAACGCCTCCAGAAGATTCCGACAGCAGACGAGACTCGTTCTGTCCGAGACAGCCGTTATACAACGCTCTCCAAAGAAAACAGCGTACCCACAGAGAAATGTCAGAGCAGTGACTGGTCTACACACACACACACACACACGCACATGCACACACGCAATCACTTTACATACAAACCACGAATACACGTCTGTTTTCAATATGATTTCAGCAGCTGCTTAGCAACCAGGTGAAGGACACAAACGGAGATAATGAAAAGGAAATAGGCTCGATCTTCATTTATTCATCCTGAACAAACCCAAAGTGTGTGTGTGTGTGTGTGTGTGTGTGTGTGTGTGTGTGTGTGTGTGTGTGTGTGTGTGTGTGTATTGCTCTGAACATGTGTGTCAGTTGTACAACTCAGAGTCACACCCACTTCCTGTTTGAGCCTGAGAGGATTTCCGGAACAAAACACGAGTTTCAGCTCCACTAATTGGGGGAAAAACAAGTTGAAACTGCAAAAAAGAAAAAGTGTATTTAAATCCTCCGGCTGCAACTTTCAGCTTTTTACCTTTAATGTAAATTATGAAAACGACTCGCAGGATGCCGACGTCTGATCAGACTCACAAACTGGATTTATTTTCCAACGTTCACTCTCTTTACCTCATCACCACAGACTGAGGACTCGTCCAAATGTAGGCGGGTGTTTTGCACATGTGGCTATTAAAGAAGACGACGCGTTAATTAGATAGATAGATAGATAGATAGATAGATAGATAGATAGATAGATAGATAGATAGATACTTTATTGATCCCGAGGGAAATTCAGGGCAAAAAATGATGAGCTCGTTTTCATAATGATGAGCTGTGAACATCTCTCGCTGCGGATTCAATTCTTGTGTAAAAATAATAAATTAAACTGTCTAAAAAGGGAAAACAGTTTGAAACTCTGTGCTACGATTAAACTCACGTTTCTTTCTCCAAACCTCCGAGTGTGTTCACTTTATTTATTTTGACTTCAAAGCAGGTTGAGACACCAGAACTCAACTGAGGCGCTAAAAAGCATTTATGCTAATGCTAACGTGAGACGCCTCTGATGCAGAGAGAGAAAAAAAAACATCAGAGACTCAAACTAACGAACCGCCGGTCTGAGAGTTCGGATGTAGAAATCAAAATGTCTCATTTGAATTGCAGAGTGGCGATAATCACAGAGCCAGGTGTGCAGAGTGTGTGTGTGTGTGTGTGTGTGTGTGTGTGTGTGTGTGTTCACCAGGGCACAAACAAGTCAGGGATTTATGGCCATGTGATTTAAAACACAAGGTCAAACAGAGAGCCAGCTGCCCTCTGCACAGCTGCAGCTTCACCGATCTGCTGTGTACGACGACAGGTTAGCATCGAGACGCTTCACGGCAGATATTCCCCTTTGTGTATGAAAAAAAAAAAAGACAGAGGTGTTCAAGGGTTCAAAATGAGGAGAGTCAGGCAAAGAGGAGCGGGACAGATGGAGGAATGAAGAGTGTAAATCTGACTTCACACGACAGGATTTCATCCCATCGAAGGAATCAGGAGCCGTCACAAACGTAACACGAGCAGCTGGACTGAGTAAACACAGCGATGTGCAGCCGACGCCAAACAAGCTGCACATACAGACGAGCAAAATGCAAAGAACGTTTCTTAATAGAAACACTGAGCGCAAAGCTTCGTTTCTAACAGGAGTTGTTTACCTTATGTCTGTTCTCATTGGGTGAAAAAGAAGCAAAACACCGAGATAAGAGAAGGGAAACATGAGAGAGAGAGGAGAGGATTTAATGAAAAAAGAGGTGGGATGGAGGAAGGATGACCCTTAATATCACACAGAGAGAAAAAAGAAAAAGGGCCTTGAGAAGTAAAAGAACTGGGAGCAGCTGGGCTGATAAACAAGAGGAACAACAGAGAGAGAGGGAGAGAGAGAGAGGGAGAGAGAGAGAGAGAGAGAGAGAGAGAGAGGGAGAGACAGAGCGAGAGAGAGAGACAGAGTGAGAGAGAGAGAGAGAGAGAGAGAGAGAGGGGAGAGACAGAGAGACAGAGCGAGAGAGAGAGACAGAGTGAGAGAGAGAGAGAGAGAGAGAGAGACGGAGAAGAGAGAGAGAGAGAGAGACGGAGAGAGAGAGAGAGAGAGAGAGAGAGAGAGAGAGACGGAGAGAGAGAGAGAGAGACGGAGAGAGAGAGAGAGAGAGAGAGAGAGAGAGAGAGAGAGAGACAGAGAGAGAGAGAGAGAGAGAGACGGAGAGAGAGAGAGAGAGAGAGAGAGAGAGAGACAGAGAGAGAGAGAGAGAGACAGAGAGACAGAGTGAGAGGCGAGAGAGAGAGAGAGAGAGACGGAGAGAGAGAGAGAGAGAGAGAGAGAGACAGAGAGAGAGAGAGAGAGAGAGACATGAGAGAGAGAGGAGAGAGAGAGAGAGAGAGACAGACAGAGTGAGACAGACAGAGAGAGAGAGAGAGAGAGAGAGAGAGAGACGGAGAGAGAGAGAGAGAGAGAGAGAGAGACAGAGAGAGAGAGAGAGAGAGAGAGACAGAGAGAGAGAGAGAGAGAGAGAGAGAGAGAGACAGACAGAGTGAGGACAGACAGAGAGAGAGAGAGAGAGAGAGACGGACGGGCCAAGGTCTCAGGAGGACACAAAACTTTTTCAAAGCATGCAAAGTTGTTACAGAAACAAGGCGATGAGAGGTTATCTTGTGTCCGTGCAAACACACATGGATTCATATAACTGGAGTTGTTGTTGACACTCGTTCACACTTCACGAAAAAATCTGTGACCAGAAGTTTCACTGATATCAGTAAAAAATTCCCACGCTCAGATGAATGTGTCCCATCGACGGCGGTCTCCACGCTGGAAATGCTGCCTGTCAGTCAAGCTAACGAAACGACAGGCTTGAGAGCAGAGACGTTTTTGATTGGGTGTGTATGTGACTTCCTGTGCTTCTTCAAGCCAGCCCCTAGTGGACGCTTGGCGAACTGCACTTCTGTTTATTTTGGGAAGACAGTGGATACTCAGAGGTCGGGGAGAGATTGGGGCATGACCCGTGGGTGGGGGGCCAAAAGCTCGGACTCAAACCTGGGCGGCCGCGCCCCGGACCATAGCCTCTGAACATCCCGTTATTTCAGCCTCATGTTTGGAGCTCTGAGAGAACCCAGTGAACCAAAGGGACACTTTGGACGGACGCTCTGTGTGAGTGTGTGTGTGTGTGTGGTGTGTGTGTGTGTGTGTGTGTGTGTGTGTGTGCACAGCGTATTTCTATTGAGGAGGCGGCCTGAACCTGAACCTTGGACCACACAAACCTGAGACACACACTTCATGCTCGAGGAGATTTTCTGTTCAAAAGAAAATAAAGCTGCTTCTGTTCAAGGAAACAACATCAAGATCGAACGTCGCACAAAAGTAAAATGTTTTTCCTCCTGCAGTG
>NC_136702.1:826951-854451 GCF_947650265.1 Symphodus melops | reverse complement strand
GTCAGATATCAAACATCCACTTAAAACACGGATGTGTGTTAAACTGATACTTTGGAAAAACAACATGACATTTTCTGTCTCGATCTAAAAGAGATGATTCAGACAAACAGCCTGGATCATAAAGTTAACATCAGGTCTGACATATTCAAGCGACGCCTCATTAAAGCTTCAAAAAGCTTTTAATGCACAACCATTAACAGGTCACCTTTTCTCCTTTCCTTCCATGACTTTAACGGCAGCCAGATATTTGTGAGGTCGAGAGGAGGAAAGATCAAGAAAGAGAACGAGTGCAGTCATCAGATGAAACTCCAAGTGAAGGAGCTTTAACGTCCAACCATAATAATCCGGTTCCTCGGACCACTTAAAAAAAAAAAAAAGTCCCTGAAATAATTGCATGCAATGGACGTTTATTCTCCGTGTTCCCACAGTAACAACCTCCGCTCCGAGCTCTAAAAAAGGAAACATGTTCCTATATAATAACTCCCTGCAGCATCGTTTCCATCATAGATTTTGTCCCAAGACGAACGGATTGTAATTTATCTGTTTTGTGTTCGTCTCTGGATTTATCTCCAGTCTTTGTTCTGACAGCTGAATCTGCCCAAACAGTCCAATCAGACTTTTTTGAGGGTCACAATTTATGCAATATCCACTTCAGCATGTTTTTATGACACTAACATGTTGACTTTCTGAGTGTGTGTGTGTGTGTGTGTGTGTGTGTGTGTGTGTGTTCTCTCGTGTGTTGGTCTACGACTAATCTAGTCAGATTTCATCCTCTGTGGATTTCTTCCCCTCTCAGCATCGATCTGTGTCTCTGCTCTCTCTTCGTCACGTTGCATCCATTGTTGTGTCGAGCGTCTCTCTTGGGAGGCCCTTCAGCGTTCTCCAGCCGCTCTCCATCTCTAATCATCTCCTCGTTCCCCCGGTGCTCCACTTTCCCTCCGCATCCGCTCTTCACACACCGATCTTTCCTCCCACATTGTCGTCTCCCTGCGTCCCTCTTCCCCACCTCTCACAGCTGGGTGGGACTCACGCAGGGCGGTAATGAGAGCACACAGCGATGTCTGCAGGAGGCACGCTCCTCATAGGCCATCCTGCATCACCGTAACCATGGCGATAAGCACCACTGTGGTGACTCGCTCTCGTGGACGGCGACGAGCAGCTCTCGACTTGTATTCATTCTGAAAATCTTCACCCTGAGCAGCGGAGCTCTCAGCACGGGCGGCGCGAGCACGCCAACGCCAGAGGGGACAGAAATGTCATCGAGTGCAGAGACGAACGCTGACGGATCCAGCAGGTGAAAAGAACGCGCTCGTAAACTAAAGCAGGTCAGAGGTCACACGACACGTTTCAAAAATCAAACACAGGTTACAAACCAGGAGACGAGAAATCAAGGTGGCGTTAACGGTGGGTTCATTTATTCTGATTCTACACTCAGGCTCCTCACACACACACACACTCTCACACACACACACACACACACACACACGTGCACACACACAGGACCCGAGGACATGCATTACTGCAGTCTGTGTGTGTGTGTGTGCACGTGTGTGTGTGTGAGGAGCCTGAGTCAGAGTTGGGCCGCTGCACGCCACAGCGGTTTTGGGTTCTGTGTCTTGCACAAGGGCAACTGGGCAGCACACGGGACGTGACCTGGCAACTCTCCGGGTGCCCGACCGAACCACGTGTCAAGTTTAGAAACGTTCTGGAGCGACTCGGCTGATCTGCTTTACGTCCAGTATCAACGAACTCCAGATCCCACAATGCATTGCGAGTGACTCTGCGTGATCTATAATGTAACTTCAGTCGTTCTCGTGTTTGTACTGTAAATATAAACGCTGCACTTTCATCTAGTTTGCGATGCTGAAGTCACGAGCATGCTAGCGAAACAAAACATCGCCATGGTAACAGCGAGCTCCACGGACCAGACACGTGGCTGTGACGCTCTCTGACCGTGGGTAGTGTAGTTCTCTTTAAACGTGATATCATGACATCAGACGAGCTCCGGCGGGAACAGAAACCTTCGATCGCTCGAGGTCGGTCTCCCTCGCACGGTTATGACATCATGGCGAACAATCAAATCCACGATGGAGAAAAGGATCGGGATTCTCCCCCTTCGGACGGACGCAGTCGAGCCCCATCAAACGGAGAGGGGTGTGACGCTGTGATTGACAGCTCGGCTGACAAATGATGCTGCAAGAAATAACCCGTGAGCGTCTTCCCTTCCTCAGGTCAAATTAAGAGTGAGAGGAAATGGGGACAAACATTGACAACAGGATCTGTTTCTGCAGGTTATTGAAAGGGGGGGGGGGGGGGGGGGGGGGGGTTATTTAGCCGAGGTAAACTGCAGTCAGTGGGAGGAATATGAGGCTGGCGCGCACCACTGCCCAGCTAATGGTTCAGTACGACAGCATTGTGGGTCATGCCGTCCCGAATTTCAATTACAGCGGGCGAGAACACACAAACAGGCCGGCTGCCTCGTGCTGCTCTCAGGTGTGCAGCGAGCGTATTTGCATTCAGCCCAGTTTCATGCTTCACTGCCAGGCTCGGGGACTAAAGTAGCTCTCTAAGATAAGCCCCCCCCCCCCCCACGACTTCCCTCAATGGAGAGGCGATCGCTCTAAACGAATTGCACAAAATAAATCACATGCACACGGATTCATGAAGTCACAGAGACACAAACAGCAGCGAGGTAAAGAGCTCGCCTCCGGCTATCTGTATTACTCAGTCTCTCCTGGTCGCTCCGTGTTATTGACTTTAATAAGACGTCTAGACTAGAGACCCCGCGAGCGAGAGAGAAGGAAATATGAGGACAGGAATACGGCGGAGGGAGGCAGACACAGGAGAGAAGTATGAGAACTTAAGATCGACGTCCGAGTCCTCAGATTCTAATCTACGAGATGAAAAGCAACAAACAGCTTCACTTCATGCAGCTGCTCTGCACGCTTATTCGTCACCGCAGGGCTTCATGTCCCCCCCCGTCTCACTTTGCGTCCTGCTGGTCACGACACAGGCGAAGTAAAGAACGAGTTCACACGTCGGGTTTATCGTGAACTTCACACTCAGCCGGTGCAACGATCCCCGTGTGTGCGATGTCAGCTGAAGAGTTGTTCACTTAGCTACACCCGCTAAACGTCTGCTAATCGATGCTAATCGATGCTAATCGATGCTTCGCTTACAGGAACTGAATATCCAACACGTGATGGTTCCTCGGCCGGAGAGCTGGACAGAGCTCGAAGGCGCGTGTGTGTGTGTGTGTGTCTGTGTGTGTGTGTGTGTGTGTGTGTGTTTTTGAGGGTGAGAGGGAGTGACAGAGACGGAGAGGACAGCTTTGTGCACGGCGCTAAATAAATCAGCCAGCGCTGCAAACTGAGTGTGACTGAAATGTTTACGATACAACGGCATAATGGAGGCACAGAAGGGGCGAGCGAGCAAGAGAGAGAGAGAGAGAGAGAGAGAGAGAGAGAGAGAGAGCGAGCGGGGGGGAAGCCCACCTGCCTGTCACAGAGGTACAGAAGAAGAAGAAGAAGAAAGAAGAGCGTGTAGGTGGATCTGTAAAAAGCGAAGGCAGACAAAAGAACACGTTTAAGTGCTGGAGTGCGTGTCGAAAAGGTGATTGTTCAAACGCCCACGCCTTTTATCTTCTGGAGAAGCTGACATAAAGGCGCCGCCGGCGAGGAGTGATGATGTGTGTCAGAGCGGCAGGATGAGCTGCAGGACGCTGACCCCAGAATAAATATCAACCAACACGAGCGTTGTGAGTTTCCGTCACTGATTTTGTGGTTTTTGTATTCGAATGAGATCAAACTACAAAACGCACACGACCTTAACGTCTCGCCACCACGAGGGGCGTCACGTGTGGGTGATGGATGACAGCGCGTGACGCAGCGTCAGAGCGATGCTCTTTAAGCGTGAAGGTGGAACAAACGAGCCGGCTAATTACGGCTAACAGGCGACATCGTGTCGTGTTTAATCTACGAGCTGTGACCTTAAGTCTGCGTGTCATCCGTGGTCAAACGAGCGTGTCGAGCGTGAGAGGAACCGAAAACACAAACTTCATCTCATCAGCGTTCAGAAAGACGGAAACGCTGAACAGGAGAACGATTGTGGCGTCCGTCGCAGGTCGTTTTTCTCCAGTAAAAAAAGCTCCAGCGAAGGTTCAGTTCAGTCTCTCTCTCTCTCTCTCGCACGCTCACTCACATGGCGTCCCTCCCTCGCTGTCAGCCTATCATCGTTCTGCTCCTGTTTCGCCGCTCCCCGTGTCTCCCACCGCGCCCCGTGCCTCCCACCGCGTGCTCGCCGCGGCCCGTGTCTCCCACCGCGTGCTCGCCGCGGCCCGTGTCTCCCACCGCGTGCTCGCCGCGGCCCGTGTCTCCCACCGCGTGCTCGCCGCGCCCCGTGTCTCCCACCGCGTGCTCGCCGCGCCCCGTGCCTCCCACCGCGTGCTCGCCGCGCCCCGTGCCTCCCACCGCGTGCTCGCCGCGCCCCATGTCTCCCACCGCGTGCTCGCCGCGGCCCGTGTCTCCCACCGCGTGCTCGCCGCGGCCCGTGTCTCCCACCGCGTGCTCGCCGCGCCCCGTGTCTCCCACCGCGTGCTCGCCGCGGCCCCTGTCTCAAAAGGTTAAAGCTGCGTTCTTATGGTAAGTCTCTTGTTCTGCTTTAAGCACAGCTCAGCGGCTAAGCTAATTAAACGCTCTCCTTACGTCCATCCGCATGAGAGATGACCTGAAGCATCCTCGCTGACCCTGAAGCACAAACACACACGGACGTTACCACGCAGCCCGTGCGCTGACACGAGGCCTTTTATTGGCCCGTGGTGGCGTCATAAAGTGCGCCCGATTAGCTGGAACATGTTACTGTTTGCAGTTTACCTTCAAATGTACACACAACTACGACGGCGTGACCTTTATACGGAGGAAATCCTAAACACGGCGTGCTGGCAACGAAGGTATGACGTGCACGCTTTAGGTCCATCATCACTCTGAGGTCATGTGTACTGAAGATCTCCTGGGTTAAAATATGGCAGAAATCAGATGTATCAGCACACAAGTTAGCCAGCTGCCAACATGCAGACATACGACCTTTGACCCCGTATAAAAAAAATGCATTCCCCAGAATAGGAATAAGCTGATTTACACATTGAGCGGATGGACGAGGGGAGTCGCGGTAATCCCGTCAGAGTGAGCTGCAGCAGATTATCATCATCACTGCTCTTCAGGTCAGAGTGTGAGACGGGAAAGAAGCTAATGGGATTGAGGAGCGACGACAAGCTGCCGCTGCGATCGGCCCACCGCCCAACGTGACGGGAGGACCTCTCACTCCTACAGAAACTCTGAAGACCGAGCTCAAACAGACATTCTGTATAGAGTGTGTGTGAGACATCCATCAGCTCTGCTGCGTCTCAAACAGTCAATAACCAGGAAGCAAACTTCCTTATCTGAGACTGGCCCCGCCCCCCAGAGCTCGGACACTCGGGAGGATATCCGAGGTGGTTTAGGCATCTGATCAGGATCCTCCTTGGACGCCTCCCTTTGGAGGTTTTTAATGTGCACGTGGGAGACCCCACGTCAGACCGGGAGGGATCACATATCCCGTCTGGACTGGGAACGCCTCCAGGAGGAGCCGGAGTACGTCGCTGCTGCTGCCGCCGCGACCCGACCTCGGAGGAGTGGAAGAAAATGGACGGATTGAACATGAACGTAGAAAAGGAAACAACTTGGCGGGCTTTAAAATACATGCGTTCGTGTTTGGTGATAAATGTCCCCTTCAGAAAAACGTTCGGAGGCCTCGGTGAAAAACTCGACACGAGAAAGAACGGACAATTTGCACGAAGTGGCGAGAAGCGACCACAGAGGAAATGTTAGCAATTATGAGAGAGAGAGAGAGAGAGAGACACAGAGTGAGAGAGCGAGCGAGAGAGAGAGAGACAGAGAGAGTGAGCGAGAGAGAGAGAGAGAGAGACACAGAGTGAGAGAGCGAGCGAGAGAGAGAGAGACAGAGAGAGTGAGCGAGAGAGAGAGAGAGAGAGAGAGAGAGTGAGAGAGCGAGCGAGAGAGAGAGAGACAGAGAGAGTGAGCGAGAGAGAGAGAGAGAGAGAGAGAGAGAGACACAGAGTGAGAGAGCGAGCGAGAGAGAGAGCGAGAGAGAGAGAGAGAGAGAGTTCTGGATGGAGTCCTGGTGACGTCTGTGTGACTCCTGCAGCAGGAAGTGAAGATTCTCTTCATGCTAGAAAAGAGGTAATTATTTTAATTAGCCCTTGTTTGAATCTGAACGGCCTGAAGCTGAAACATAATGTCTGTGTGTGTGTGTGTGTGTGTGTGTGTGTGTGTGTGTGTGTGTGTGTGTGTGTGTGTGTGTGTGTGTGTGTGTGTGTGTGTGTGTGTGTGTGTGTAAAGAGTGTGTCAGCCCTGGTTGTGTCCCATGAGTCTTTCTTTTCTAAACGCGTATTTATTTATTTTTTTTTATAGTCTGTCTCCGTGCGTTTACCAGCTGAGCGCCCGCCCGCCCGCCCGCCCCGCCCCGCCCCGCGCCTGCTCGTTAACAAACACGCCAGTTTTTATCGGCTTCTGTCCATCACTGCAAAAACGCCAGCGGAGCGAAGACGGAGTGATTAATGATGAAGAAAATAAGAGTCGGACAGAAACAGGTCATGGATCATCCGTCGTGTCAGACGTGTCAACTTGAAATGTGACTGAAGGACTCGTCAAACGTTCATTGATTGGTCGTTAACTGAAGCTCTGTTAGTGCCCCGCCCACCTCCGAATGACATCACACCCGAGTTAGCAACAAGTCAGACATCAACATGCACGTCTGCAGGAGCACCTTTGTGTTAGCTAACATATAGAGCCTGTCAGACAAGGAAGCTCGTCGCTGTGAGGGAACCGCCGCAGCGGCGTGCAGCGCCGACACTTTCAGCGTGACTGATTTAATGACGAGACTTCAGGGAACGCTCACGATGACTTTTCCAACTGGCAACTCAAACTTTTCCAACCTCTGAGATCAAACGCACCAAAAGCCTCAAAGTTCCAAAGTGGGTTCGAATCCCACCTCGACCGTTTTCTGCACGTCGTCCCCCACGCTCTCCGTCTGTCTTCAGCTGTCCCTCCCAATGAAAGGAAGAACTTCAGGACAAAACAACTTTAATAAATGCTTCAAGCTGCAACGCGTGCGATGAGAAACACTGGACAGTTTGGACTCACAGCTGAGAAAAAACAAAAAGTCCCTGAGAGGGAAAACGAAGGGCGTGTTTGAGACACAGAGCCAGATGCAGGAGTCACAGAGGCCGTTATTTTCCTCCCCGAGCAGTAGCCAAGGAGACTCGGCTGAGATGTGCTCCTTCAGGGTCAAAGGTCAAGGCTGACGTGCGTGAAGTGGCCGCTGGAGGACGGACGGTCTGAAAGAAGCTTTTTTTTCCCGACTCCGGCCAATACGAAGTGTGCCGCTTCTGACGGAGGAGGTTTTCAAGACAACGGGTCTCTAAAGGTCTCAGGACCCTTCACGTCCAGCATGCACCTGTGTGTCCCGAACCCGAGTCCTGACACACTGAGCAGCTGACCTCCCGTGTGTGCGTGCGTGTGACATCAAAGGCTAACAAGGCAATGACTCCTCCCCTCTTTCTGCTCTCTTTGACTCTAAACCATCATTCAGGAAATGAACGTCCTGCTGCTGATGTTTACTACGGGATTAAATCCACGAAGAAGTAGGAACACTTTATCTCAGGCTTCTATACAAAATGACTTTTTTGTCGGCCGGCTCCCTTTTCGCCGTCTGGAGGCTGAACGCTGCCAGGCTGCACGGGGAGGGCTGCTCGCCAGCGCTGGGAGAAAGGCTAATGAGAAGCCGTCTGCTGAGACGTCAAACTACAGACCATAAACTCTGGAAGAAAACCTTTAAATGTACCGACAATGTTATCATTGATTTCTTTACAAACTCACTTTCTGTCATCATTTGATTGGAAACAAAGAGAAAAGGCTTTTATTTTGAAATCAAGCAGCCAAGCCCGTGTAATAAAAGACAAAGAGGCTTCTCGTGCAAACTTGTTTAATCTGCATGTTCAGCTCCTCCAGACCTCGCTCTCTGCTTCTTATAAAAAGGCCGGCGTTTGGCTGTGTGTGAATTTTTCCACATACTGTCCATGACGTCACCCGGCTGCAAAGACCAAGTGAAGAAAAAAGGTTTTATAAAGAATTCAGTGGAGGTTTTTGGTTGGAGGTTTTATATAGAAATGATAAATCATGCAACATAAGCTAAGGAGGAAATTGCGAATTCTTGTTCTGAAGTCAGGAGTGTTGGATTAAAGACGGAGCAGCACGAGTCCGGCTCCTCTCACGTTACGTAACAAAGCTGCACACGACTACAACATGTTTTATAAATCTGCTCAGTCGCATAAAGAACGTAAATCCGGCCCCTCTTAAAAGGATCAAACTGATCAGGTTTTTTGACGGTAAATCCCAAAGAAAAGGAAAAAGGAGCGTCGGTCCGCCTCTTCCTCCTGAAGATCCACATCTCTACAAAGTGTGATTTCTCTTCTGTCTTTAAAGCTGAGTCATCGGACGGGAGGAGCAAAATGTGAATTATTTGGGACTATTTTTAGACGTGGATTAGCACACATATGGCGCCCTCGTAATAAAAATATGAGTCACCCGGTAACTTTTTAACCCAAATACAGGAACTTCAGCCGCTTTCACAAAAGTGCTCCTGACGATCTCCAGAGGGAAGACTGTACCAGGAGGTTAATCAGATTAAAGAGAGAGAAAAGGAGATCCAACATCGAACGCCTGGGAGAGAAATGGAGAATGCTGAGAGATGTTTTGATTATTTGGGGGTTGAATCACCTCTGATGTATTTTCTGTTCTAACAGTAAAACAGTAAATCTTCTTTGCTCCGTCTATACGATGTTTCAGAGCAGCCTTCAGAAGCACCTGACAGCCCTCCATGTCATCAACACTGTCCTCTTCTGTATCGCTCCACAGCGATTCGCTCCGGCCTGAATACAACTGAGAGAGCGAGCGAGCGAGAGAGAGAGAGAGAGAGAGAGAGAGAGAGAGAGAGGACGATGTAGAGTAACATATGTTGGTGGAAACTCCTGCAAATCTGTTCGCTGATTTTCAGAAATGTCGAGGAGGCGAGCTCCAAATCAATCAGCGCATCAATGTGTGATGCTTTGGTAACCGTGGCAACGTGTGTGATGTGGCAGAACATGAGAGTGTGTTTTGGTTTCTGATGAAGAATCAGAGTCTTCATTTAAAAACACTCAAAGATCGTTTTTCTGTGAATTAAAAAGTACACTGAGAAGATATTTTTTTAACCCTGTTGCATGATGGGAAAAGTCGTTGTCACAATGCTGAAAACTCGAGATGAGAGCACACACACACACACACACACACACACACACACACACACACACACACACACACACACACACACACACACACACACACACACACACACACACACACACACACACACACACACACACACACACACACACACACACACACACACACACACACACACACACACACACACACACACACACACACACACACACACACTTTAAAATATCTCAAAAGTCACAACATGTTCGAACACACATACACAGTTTCTTTACAGCGGGGAGGAGCGGGTACTGGGTCGGGATAAAAGGGTGTGTGTATGTGTGTGTGGAGGGGGGGGGGTTATGTGGTTGCCATGGCAGCAGGTGTGTGTGGTGTCTGGGATCTCCACTCGTCCCAGTGAAGTCACAGAATCCAAGCCTGGCAGCCGCGCAGCATTCCTCTGCTCCGAAAGAGCCGAAACATGCCCTTCACACACACTCACGCACACACACACACACACACACACACACACACACATTAACACACTATGACACACGTAATTGACTCACTGAGGAGAAGACACGAAACGCCCTCAAATCTGTTTATTCTTATGAGAAAGCAGCAAAAGAACATTCATTAAGGGTATTAGTTTAAACACACACACACACGCACGCACACACACGCACACACACACACGCGCACACACACACACACTGTAGTCTAAACGTTTTGGTAAATCAGGACACACCCACTGGCCTCAGAAAGCGAGGAGTCAGCTGGAGTTGGCACAAACTCGCAGCGGTTCAAAGATGAGATGAAAAGTTTCCGTCTGGTTTTTTCGTCTGAATCGTGAAGAAGAAAAAGTTTCTGGTTTCTCTGCTGAAGAAACGGCGTCAACGAGCCGGTCTGGGATCAGTTCCTGTTCTGGTCTATAGGAAGAAGAATTCAGACTGCACTTCATGATAACATCGTCAGTGACATTCCTGCGCTGCTGGCAGAATTAATCAGGAGATAAAATACCTCAGCGTCTGACGTGGTACACAACATTTCTCTCTCTCTCTCCACAGAGACCAGCGAGGACACAGTTTGTGTTTTTATCCCACAATACAGACATCCTTAACGGACCAATCAGAGAGCTGCTCTCTTCCTGTGTGATCATGAAGGAAACCTGCTGTGTTGAAGCTTCTCTGACAACAATGCAGCAGCCAGTATGTCCTCCTTCTAACTTTAGATTCTGCTCCTGAATGCTCTGGATCTGATTGGACCAGAGAAGGTAGGCGGGGCTTTGAAGGCCGTTTTGGACGCCCCTGGGTTTGCCAGATATGAGAGCAGTTATCAGGTGAACAGGTGTTGCAGCGATGGAAGCGGGCAGTGGAACTGCTTCAGATAGAAGTGATTGTACCCGAGCTAAAAAGCCTCTGCATGTTTCTAATAAGCTCCAGCAGCAGAAAGCTGCTCAAACTAGGATCAATGTTGGAGATGAAACATGGAGAGAGGTTAGAACGCAGAAAGCTTTACAGACCCATGCAGAGCTGGCTAAACACTGAAGCTACAGTGTCCACCACATGCAGAGCTGGCTAAACACTGAAGCTACAGTGTCCACCACATGCAGAGCTGGCTAAACACTGAAGCTACAGTGTCCACCACATGCAGAGCTGGCTAAACACTGAAGCTACAGTGTCCACCACATGCAGAGCTGGCTAAACACTGAAGCTACAGTGTCCACCACATGGAGAGCTGGCTAAACACTGAAGCTACAGTGTCCACCACATGCAGAGCTGGCTAAACACTGAAGCTACAGTGTCCACCACATGCAGAGCTGGCTAAACACTGAAGCTACAGTGTCCACCACATGGAGAGCTGGCTAAACACTGAAGCTACAGTGTCCACCACATGCAGAGCTGGCTAAACACTGAAGCTACAGTGTCCACCACATGCAGAGCTGGCTAAACACTGAAGCTACAGTGTCTACCACATGCTGACCTGTGTGAGAGGAGGGGCAGAGCCAGCTCTCTGTGATGATTAGAGTTTAGACTGCAGTACTCATTTTAAACACTAGGGGGCAGAGCTGCAGACTGCTCCTTTAAAAACAAAGTCTCATGACTTATTCATGTTCCTGACATGTTGGATCAGTATAACAGGCTCTTATGTTCACTGCAGCATGTAGTGATCTTTGTTGCTCTTGTTCAAGGTTTCAGAGTTCAGCACGCCTCGGTTCACCTGCTGAATCATGTCGGCTGTTTTTCAGGCTGTGACGACATCGTTTGTTGCTGTAATAAAAACAACCATTGTGATTTTGTTTTTCCTTTTCAAACAAAAACTAAAGTCGAGTCGTCCAAAAGAGGAGAGAGAGACATCCTGAGCAACACATCCAAAAAGTCTTTTTGTTTCTCTTATGATCAAATGATCTTCCCTCCGCTACACCTCTCTCTCTCTGACGCACACGTCAATAAATCAGACTTCTACGTGTCCACGTGTGCCGTCAGTGAAGACGAAGATTCAAACCAGCAAACAGAGAGAGTGTGTGTGTGTGTGTGTGTGCGTGCGTGCGTGTGTGTGTGTGTGCATCTGTGCAAAACAGCAAAACAACCTGACAAGTCGTCTCTGGAGTTTTCAACGATCTCTCCGCCCTGAGGTGAACATCACGCACTGCTACACACACACACACACACACACACACACACACACACACACACACACACACACACACACACACACACACACACACACACACACACACACACACACACACACACACACACACACACACACACACACACACACACACACACACACACACACACACACACACACACACACACACACACACACACACACACACACACACACACACACACACACACACACACACACACACACACACACACACACACACACACACACACACACACACACACACACGTTCAGCGTTTCTTCTCGCCGGCCTGCAGAGACATCATCCACTTCCTGTTTCCTGAAACGCTGCAGGAGCGCGCTCGGCGGCGGCGAGAGGCAGACGGGCCGGTTGTGTTCACGCTCTTGAAGTGCGAGGACTTTGCAGACCGTCTGTCCTCGTCCTTCAGCAGACACTCAGCTTTTCACCTAATTAGTGTTTCCACTAATTCACATCTGAAATCCTCTTTATGCTCTCGTGTTTTCATTCCAGCGCAGGGAACCTCGCCGCCGTGGGACTGAAGGTCACTGTTTTAATCCCACAGCAGTCGCTTTAACGCTAATGACGTGAACGCTCTCTCATTATGTCAGTCTCTCTCTCTCTCTCTCTCTCTCTCTCTCTCTCTCTCTCTCTCTCTCTCGCTCGCTCTCACCTGAACCCTAAAACCTTTAATACAGTTCAACAAACACTGTGCAGCTTTTCCTCCAACACCAAAGAAAAGTTACAACAAGCCATGTTAAAGAAATATGACACCAGCGACTTCTTCTCATCTACTAACATGGACACACGTCCAAAGGTTCAAACAAACAAAGCGAGAGCGGAGAAACGTTTGGTTTTTTTCGTGGTGTTTTTGTCGTTGTGTCGCGGGCGGATGTGTGAAGTGTGCTGCACGGGTCGTCCACGCTGGTCACCCGTCTCCTCTCCCAGCATCATGTCAGTGTCTGAACGGGGATCTAAAAGGACGCAGAGTCCTTCAGCTTGTTTTCTGTTCCAGCTTTGAAGCTGCACTTTCATAATGAATGTGGAGATGTTTGATCTCTCTCTCTCTCTCTCTCTCTCTCTCTCTCGTCGTCTCCTGACCAGCAGCTGGGATGAGGTGGAGACGAGGCACCAGTAGCCGAGTGATACTGGAAGACAGAGGGCCCTCAGTGGCTCTAATTACTCTGCAGACACACACTCATGAAGTCACAGGGGACACATTGTCGTTTACTCTCCATCGGCTTCCAGGAGCGCCTCGTCAACAAATCGTTGTTCACTTCCCGGCACGGCGGGAGGCAAACGGGAACAGAGTGTGAAGACTCAAAGTGTTTGTGAACGAACGAGAGGCAGGAAAACACAAAGACTAAATAAAAGTCTCCGAGCGAGGAGGACACTGGAGAAAAGACCAAAACAACCTGAGAGACATAAACAGGAACCACACGCAGCCGTGTCACGTTTGTTTCTCGCCGTACGAGCAGGAACAACACGAGAGAGTTTCCTTTCAGTGTCCTGCGTCTTTATTTAGCAGTTTATGATGACGAAGGTTTGTTTCTGCAGGTCGACATTTTGTTGTTCTGGTGACGATAAACCGGTTTAACATCCATGTAGGAGTAAAAAGACACTCGGAGCGCCGCTGGAGACACTCGGAGCGCCGCTGGAGACACTCGGAGCGCCGCTGGAGACACTCGGAGCGCCGTCTGGAGACACTCGGAGCGCCGTCTGGAGACACTCGGAGCGGCGTCTGGAGACACTCGGAGCGCCGCTGGAGACACTCGGAGTGCCACTGGAGACACTCGGAGCGGCGTCTGGAGACACTCGGAGCGCCGCTGGAGACACTCGGAGTGCCACTGGAGACACTCGGAGCGCCGCTGGAGACACTCGGAGCGCCGCTGGAGACACTCGGAGCGGCGTCTGGAGACACTCGGAGTGCCGCTGGAGATCCGATCGACCAGCAGCTGAAGGTCAACCAAACGTAGAACGTTAGAAACGTGGCGTTCCTAAAAACAGCAGCACGCAGAGAGGAGTCATTTTACCGGGATTGGGACTTTTAAATATTCTGTAAGTGTCGGGTCAGCTCGGGTTCATTTGGCGACTCGTCAAACGACCCGAGTCCCGCTCCACACTCGGTGGGTTTGGATCCTGCAACCTGTGACACACTCAGGTTCTCCAGGACGAGGCTCCGGGGACGCCACGGTTGGCGTTCTGTCTGACAAGCCGGCGTGTCGCCTGACTGCTCACCGCTGAAAGACGCCGTCTCCCTCCTCCGTCCCGTCCTGCTCGGAGGCTTCGACCGACGCACCGTGTTCAATGTTTCCGCAGAGGTTCACAAGTGTCCATCAAAGATTTATGGGAAGTTAAAAACGGGAATGGGAGCGTGATCTAAAGCCTTTAACCGACAGGAGCACAGGAGGAAGTTTAGCGAGCGTTCAGCGGTGAAATGAGATCTCAGACGTGATTCTATCATCATCATTTGACCCCTGAAAGGCAGAGCGCCATCCGTCATCACGCTGCTGCATCGTCTGAGGATCGCTTCACAGTCTGAACCTGGCGGCGGGCTGATTTAACGCCCTGTGTGGAGTTCATCTGCTCTTTGCATGCTCGGAGGTTCAGTGCAGAGCGAACAGACATGATAAGTAACTCGCTCTGCAGGCGTGATGCAGCGGCGCTCCGACAGCTGAAAATGGCCTGAATGAGGCGTCACAGATTGTTTTTGTCCTTTCGATGTTTTCAAAAGTAAGACACGTCTTGGATGTATGAACTCCCCGTGCAGGTTTCGTCCACCTCGAGCAGCACCAGCAGACATTTCTCTCCAGAGTTCAGCACACGTAATTATTTTCTTATAAACCCGAGAAGAACGGCGAGCTATTTCTGGCCCTCAGGGGTCAAAAGGTCACGGACTGTTGGAGCGTTTTCAAGGCTGAGACTGACATGCCGGATGAATTATCGGAGATTGTTTGCTCGAGATTCTTCCAAAAAGGTGTGAAGGTTATTAATTCAGCTTCTGCAAATCATCTGACAGTTACACACATTTAAAAACACTCATGTCGGGTTTTTATCTCCCTGTAGAAGAAGAAACTTCTCAAACAGAAAATTTGTTAGATTCATTTAAAGGTCACATATTCTGTAATTTACTCTCCAACATGTCTGTCTCCAAACCCCCCAGTGATGAGAAGAGTCCATCCTCTCCGTCTTCTGCCTGCTCAAACAGGCCGTTTGGAGATGTTCCCTTCATGACATCACAAAGGGCAGTAGCCCCTCCCCCAGGTGGGTGACACTCCCACAGCTAGGTGTTTGTTCTGCCCTCTGAGTCTGCCTTCTCACCGTAAACAATAGGACATGGAGCCAGAAAGCAGCGAGTACACCCGAGCCCTTCCAGAGAGGGGGCGTGGTCAGACACAGCTCATTTACATATTTAAAGCTACAGACACAGAAACAGCCTGTTCTGAGCAGGGCTGAAATAGAGGGGTTTATAGACATGATCAAATACAGGATCAGAGTGGATTTACAACAACACACTTCACACACATGATGAAGAGGAGCGAGGACACTGATTTCACCTGAAGAAGAGGAGGAGATGTGTAGCAGAGAGTTTTACCGGATGTCTGGAGACTTTTAATCCTCGACTGAGTGAAATACAAATTTTGGTTAGTTTGGACGAAACGTTCTACGAGTCAAGATGAAGCTGGCGTCTCTGTGGTGACCTAACTGGTTTCAAACTGGTTTACAGGGTTAAACTTAGAGTTTATCCCTCAGCGTTACGATCATAAAGCTTGACTGATACTCGGAGGCAGTGTGGAGAAATCTGCTGATGCTCACCATGATGAGGGCGTCGATTATTTCAACCATTAACTAAATGTTGGCTCTCAGGCGGACGATATAATTACTGAGGACTGAACAAGGGCTGCTTTAATTGCCTGCATGTGTGAGTGTGTGTGTGTGTGTGTGTGTGTGTGTGTGTGTGTTTTGATGGGGTGAGCTGAATAAACAAGGGTGTGTGTGTGTGTGTGTGTGTGTGTGAGCATGTGGGCATGAGGTAGCATGTTATGTGTGGTGTCCTGTCTGTTGTCATAGTAATGTGAGCCGTGCAGGAGCCAGACCTTCCCTTCATGACTACCCCAAAGACGGATTCACACCAGACCACCGTCCAACCTCAAATACCGTTTTTTTAAAACCACTGGAGAGCAAAGACATGAAGACAAGTTCAATCCTGCCAACACACTCAGCAGCTGACTCAGCCGGACCAGGAGACCAGGAGACCTGGAGACCAGGAGACCAAGAGACCAGGAGACCAGGAGACCAGGAGACCTTAAGACCAGAAGACCAGAAGACCAGGAGACCAGGAGACCAGGAGACCAGACCTGCTGTCTGCAGTGACGCTCACACAGATGTTAAGACACACAGATGTTAAGAAAGGGCCGCTGAATCTCATTCTGACTTGGCTTGGGAACCGGAGGGGGCGCCGGTTCAAGTCCTGGTGCGGACCAACATATGGACGTGCCAGGTCACTTCCTGAGCATTACCGAGGTGCCCTTGAGCAAAGCACCAAACCTCCAACAGCTCTGGTGCATGCCCTGCGTGCCTCTCCGCAGGTCGTGTGTGCACGTGTGTGTGTGTGTGTGTGTGTGTGTGTGTGTGTGTGTATAAGGAACCACAGTTTCCCCTCAGAGTTTAATAAAGTTTGTACAATAAACTCAAAAAGTCATAAACAAACATGGAGGCCGATCGACGATCAGAGGACACGACGTCCGTTCAGAGACACTTCCTGTTCTGCTCGCTCTGATTGGCTGCAGCAGGTACTCTGCCTGGGGAAGTCCGAGCAGGGAATCGTTAATATAAGTCATGTTTGATATTTATAATCGCTCCGACTCCATTGGAGAACTAAAATCATAATTTATTTATTTTTTTATTAGTATATTAGATTCAGTCAGCTGCAGAGGCCTTTTGATCTGACTCGTCCACAGACATGTTTGTATGTAGATGTTCAGAGTTAAACACTCAGAGTTTGACACTTATCGATATCCTGACATATTTAGTAAAGTCTGAGAGGTTCTTTGGTCTGATTGTCGTCCCCGGCTGCAGCAGCTGATGGTGCCTGTCACTGACATCACCCCCCCCCCCCCCCCCCCCCCTCCCGACACCCCCCCCCCCCCTTATCTGTCCATCCTGTCATCCATTTCCTCCCCAGCAGCAGTCAAAGGCGTCTCTGTTCAGCCGAGTCCTCCAGATGGGGCTCTCTCGGCTGACTCATGCTCAGTGTGGACATCGTGATCCTGACACAACCCCCCCCCCCCCCGCCCCCCCCCAACGTGAAACACAGAGCCGTCATATTATCATCACATGTGAAACGAGCTGAGAAGGTCACACGGCCTGAATATTCTCCGTCCGTCCGTCTCCAACGTCACCAAAATGCTTCTCCCGTCTCAGCTTGTACTCGGCTGAGCGACCTCGGAACAATCTGACACACAACCTGAGGGCGGTGTGTGTGTGTGTGTGTGTGGGGGGGGGGGGGACAGGTGAGCGGATATGTGCAGGAAATGATCCCAAAACATGATCCTCGCTCTGCTCCATCAGGAGGGTCGCTGACCTGCAACCTGAGCACACAGGTGAGGATGGAAAAGCACGATGTCACTGTTGTGACCCGGGTCAGGAGGTCAGGAGGTCAGGAGGTCAGGGGGTCAGGAGGTCAGGGGTCGAGCAGCGTTTCATAAAACCTAACAGATCGACACGTGACGACTTTCACCTTTCAGACAGGTACAAATATATTCATTCACAAAACAGCAGGAAGGAACGTTACTGAGACGTGAGATCGTGATGTTTGTGCTCATCCACACAGCGCCCCCTGCTGGTGACAGAGAACTGCTAGTGTAACACAATCAAACCTAAATGAAACAATATTTGACTGGTGAATAAATCCAGTAATATTGTTCATGACTTGATCTGCAAATATCGGCCGGTGTTATCGGCTGTCTGAGGAGTCGGTCGGGTAAAACTCATCGAGCATCTAAAGAAGCCAGTGAAGCACCGAACGTTACATTTATACACACACACACACACACACACACACACACACACACACACACACACACACACACACACACACACACACACACACACACACACACACACACACACACACACACACACACACACACACACACACACACACACACACACACACACACACACACACACACACACACACACACACACACACACCCCTCAGGAGCATTTCGGTGTTCGGTTTCTCGCCCGGGGAACTCGACTGTTCAAAACACCGTCTTTATGATTAGTCAACAACCCAACCCTTCTCCTAACCACATCCTCCTCTCATGTGTGCCGAAACCAAGTCAGGAACTTCTTCTTAGCAGGTTTCCTCCAACTCTCTCTCTCTCTCTCTCTCTCTCTCTCTCTCTCTCTCTCTCTCTCTCTCTCTCTCTCATATGATTCAAAACGCTATCATGCTAAAAATGTTCTAATCAGTCGAAATGTCAGATCATTCCTTTAAAGTGAAAGGTCGGTTTCTGCTGATGTGTGAAAAGTGAAAGACAGCTGACGATGATTCATTGTGTTTTAATGATTCTGTGTCGTCTGAACATGACACACTCTATGAAGAGAGGGAGATGTCCCAATCAGAAGCTCAGAGCTGGAGAAACTATTTAAGGTTATCGTTTCATCGGGGCGAGTTGCATCGAAACTTTAACCACAACGTGTGGATGAAGTTCAAACAAGCTCCAATCAGCAGTCAGGACGACAACAGGTACTTCTATACTGCAGTGTGCAGCACTGTCAGGTGACAGCAGGAGATTCACTGCACACCAGAAGAACAGTGAGAGGACGCACTGCGTGGAGACGTGCAGTCGAGACGCTTCCTTTGTTTGAGTTTGTGGAGAAAACAAAAAGAAGAAGTTCGGCCGACTTGTGAGCCGGGATCGACTTTACTAACTTTTTCAAGTTGTGTTGCATTTCTCAGAGATGTAAGGAAGCCGTCAGCACACACACACACACACACACACACACACACACACACACTCCTTACTTCACAGCACGGTGCAGAGACCACGTGTCCCTGTCGTTTGGTTTCTCTGCTGAAATCTCAACACAACAATGTTGGCTTTCTTGAAACATGAAGTTCTTTTAGACTTGTTGAACCAGCACGGAAATAAAATAAATGGATGAATGCCCTCTTCCATACTTCCATTCTTCTACTGTGTAACTGATGTATAGACAAATCATTGTCTCATAGAGACATTAATATCATCTTACCAATAATCAAAGTATTGGTTGAAGCCTGAAACTGAAACTTCTCTGGTTCAGCCTGCACAGTTATCCCTTCATCTGAGAATGTGGTGTGTCCACTTCAGTCACAGGAGAGAAACGCGGTGATGAAGGAATTTGAAAATTACGCACATGTGACGCGCCCGTAAGGTGCGCAGACGCGTGCCACATGACGCGCTGCCACCCGCGCGTCAAACACAAGGTGCTGTGGCCTCAAAGGATCCAGGTCAGCTGTGGGGAGCCAAAATCATCACCAACAATAAAAGCTTGTTCACTGTGATGATTTTCTTTCAGGGTCACTTGTTGCAACATCACAAACAAACAGAGTCTGGGAATCCAAACCAGCGTTTGACCATTTGGCACAACGTTTCAAACGTTTGGTGTTTCTGCCTCATTGTCTCGTGCACGTGTGCTCTGGTTGCGTTTCCTTACCTTGATGATGCTGCTCCGGCGAGGTGCTGCCTTCACGGACTCCAGCAGGATGGTGTCGGTGTCCTGGCCGCCTCCGGGGAGGGTGACTCCGCTGCGCCGACCTCGGGACGCTCTCGGCGGGATGCAGTCCGGCGCTGCGTCGCCGTCTCCGTATTCATCGCGCTCAGACATCGTGAAGAGAGAAAAGTAACGTGGAGGGGCAAAACACTTAACTGGAGAGCTGAAGTTTGACTCCGCTGTGCGTCGGTTCCATTTAAAGCAGGAGGAAAGGCTTCTCGTTTTCCTGGAGCATCAGCAGCTCCGACAGACGGACTGGAGGAAACTAATCACCCCAATTTGGTTAATGAAGAACAGATTCCCAAAGCGCATCGAGCCGTGCTGACTTCAGGCTGGGAGTCTAATGTGAGACTCACAGCTCACTCCCGCTTCACTGAACGCCTCTGTGCTGAAATCAAAGCTCCGCACGCAGGTATACAGCTGGATGCGAGCCGGACCCGTGCGCTCCCCGGACGCGCGCAACAAGTCTTCTTCACGGTTCCCACACTGCGCTGCGAGTCCACGAGGCGGCTCCGGGTTTCAGTTTGTGCAGCAACAAAAAACAAACGCTCAAACCACCCGCGTGAGGCGAGGTGGTGAAGGTGCAAGAAAGGAATCCAGCCCTGTGAACAGGCAACCCGAAAGCCTGCTGCTACTCCTCCTCTCCCAAAAAGCTCGATGTCAAAGTGCAGCCAGGAGCAAACTTGCGCGGCGTTTGGCGTGAAAACAAACAGACTGGACCATGTGTCCTCACGGAGCGCATCGCTCCGACTGACAGCTCACAGCGCGGTGGTTCTGGCTGCACCAGGAGCCACAAACAGGCGACTTTAGACGAGGGGAACACAATTGACAGTCGGCACCGCCTCTAACCCGCCACCCCTCCCTCCGTCGCTCCGCCCGGCTCCTCCCACACGCTGCCCCGGAATCATGAGCGACGCGCGCGGAGGCCAATGCGCGCGGCCGCTGGCAGATTTGGAGGAAATAAGACACGCTGATAGGAGGAGAGACGAGTCCCAGGAGCTGAGGGAGTCTTCAAATGTCTGGAGAAGAGCATGGAGCAGGAAGTGGCAGCACAAGGTGGGTGTGTGAGCGCACATCACTCTTTCTGTCAGTCTCTCACGTGAGTCAGAGCTGCGTTTGTTGTTTCTATCATGATTTACACTTAATGAGACACACAGTCCAACAGTTAGCAGAGAAGCACATTGTTTAACAAGTTAAGAAAGTCTTAAAGAGAAATTAACACAAAACAAAATGGATATTTCAAACTTTCAAATGTGCTGTTTTTCTTCATCTTAGCTGTAAATGTCTCATATTCTGCCCTTTAGGGGTTTAAATATCTGTTTATATCTAATTTATGTGTCTATTAAAATACGTTCACAATCACTGATGTTTGAAAAAAGTGTCTGTTTTCATGTGGTGTCACTCAGCTCGGGTTGGCTGTGTCAGTATCGATCACAGATGATGTCCTCCGCGTCTTCATGTCCTCCTGCTCGGAGTAAATAAAGACACCTGAGGTGCACAGCTGACCTCTGACCTCTCCTTATTGTCCACTGTGGTTGGGTTCAGAGTGACAGAGCGACCTGCGGAGATTGGTGGGCCGTGTAATAAAAGTGTGATACATTATTCATCGCTGTGGTCAAATTGGCTTTCCAGCGGGGTCAGAGGTCATGGTCAGGGAGACAGGGTGCATGCAGGGATTTAGTGTGTTGCTCAAGGACACATCAGCCCGGATGATTTGATCATGTGCTGAGCGTGCTCACAAAAACAGTGCCAACCACCGAAAGTATAATGTTTACCATGATCGCCATCTTTGTTCATAATTTGTTTTACAGCTGAGCAGAGACGACTAAAGTCTTCCAAAACTAAACACTGCCTGAAACAGTTCTTATAAGTATCCTCAAATATTTTTTTTTTATTTGTTTTATTAAAGTCAGGGTCGGTCATTTCCTTCAGATCCACTTTTTCATATTCTGGTTGGAACTGTCTTTAGGTCCTGACAGAAATTAATAACTCAGGTTCTCTGAAAAAGGAACAAAGTAAATCCATCATCTGTATCAGTTTGTAAGTCTGTAAAAACTTCAACCAATGTCTGCCACGAGGTACCAATCTGATGAACCAATCACAGGCCTCCCTGTCTCCCTGCTCTCTGATGAACCAATCACAGGCCTCCCTGTCTCCCAGCTCTCTGATGAACCAATCACAGCCTCCCTGTCTCCCTGCTCTCTGATGAACCAATCACAGCCTCCCTGTCTCCCTGCTCTCTGATGAACCAATCACAGCCTCCCTGTCTCCCTGCTCTCTGATGAACCAATCACAGGCCTCCCTGTCTCCCTGCTCTCTGATCAACCAATCACAGGCCTCCCTGTCTCCCTGCTCTCTGATGAACCAATCACAGCCTCCCTGTCTCCCTGCTCCTTCTCTAACTTTATACTGAGAGTTTACTTCCTGCTGAATGAGACGACGTCGTTTCTACACGATGAAGAGCTGAGGTCACCTTCTGGAGGAACGGCGCTCATGAGTGTAAGTGAGGGGGCGTGGCTTTAGAGGGAGCGCAGATGGTGGGCGTGGCTTTAGAGGGAGCACTGAGGGGGGAGGGGGCGTGGCTTTAGAGGGCGCACTGAGGGGGGAGGGGGCGTGGCTTTAGAGGGAGCACAGAGGGTGGGCGTGGCTTTAGAGGGAGCACTGAGGGAATGCTACTTTCAAAATCATGCTAGTTTTTCAAAATGACCAACCCTGACCCGTGCAGCACGATGGGCCTCGGTCATGAGGTCGACCAGGAGTTCACGTTTGGAAACACTCCTCTAATACATCGTTTTATAAAACATATTAAAGTGTGAAATCAAGTCTTATCAAAAATGTTTGAAATAATAAAGTTTTATCCCGTGAGGCTCAGACGAGGGCGCGCGTGTCCTAAAAAGTACGAGTCTTAAATCCCGGATAAACTTCGACCTCGAGTGGAAACACTTTGAAGGCAGTCGAGACTTAAACTCTCTGAATCCCTCGAATTATTTTCAGAAGCTGCCCGTCTGAGCAGCGCGTGTGTGTGTGTGTGTGTGTGTGTGTGTGTGTGTGTGTGTGTGCGTGTGTGTGTGTGTGTGTGTGTGTGACTCACACAGCTGTGGAATGTGGTCAGATGGTGAGGTCCATTAGTGCACGGCGCTCAGCAGTAACACCTCGCCGCCAGTATGTGTGAGCTCAGTGTTCATTGGCAGAGAGAGAGAGAGTTTGGCGTTGTTTTATGTCCTCACGGCGACGTAAAAGACGAGAATAGAAGATGAAGACTCTGCGTCAGAAAATAATGATTTAACGTTCATTGAACTACACACACAAACCGTACAGGAAGTGCTTCACTTCAAGGATATCTTTATTTTCCCGGAGGGGCGAACTGTCTTTACAATCATACAAAACATCAACCAAACTGTACGAAGACAAATTAGATTCATAAATGCAGAAACAGTCAGTAAATAATAAAAACGGGACAACAGAGATGTTCAGCATGCAGGATTCATCGAGCTCAACTTCGTGTCAAATATTATTAAAATAAACTTTCTGTCCATCCAACACGCCAACGTGGTCAGAAACACTTTTATCCTATCATTACAAACCTGGTGCAGAAGCTAAGCCAACGCTTTAAACCACCAAGCTAACATTGACAAGCTAACATTGACACGCTAACATTGACAAGCTAACATTGACAAGCTAACATTGACAAGCTAACATCACCTTGTCGGATAAATGAAAGCCCCTGAAGTCAACTGGCTTCACGTGTCCAGACTTAAAATACCAACAAAAAAAACAGTTTGGAAATCTTGCATGTAGCCGCTTAGCGGGCAAAAAAACTGTTTTACCTGACCAACAACAAAAGTTCCTCTCTAATATAGATAACCCTGTGAGAGCCTTCACACAAGCACCACACACATTATTTTTACAGAGCCAAAAGTCCACCCAGAGTGTTTACGATCTGTCGACAGAAATCTGCAAACATTAGCTTTATGCTAACACAACATAGCATATGTTGTGGCGTTGGGCTTCATATTCTCACATGATTGATTTGGGTAATTTGGCAATGGGTTTAGCAGGTGAAAATCCAGGTGAAGTACAGGTGCAAAATTCTTCTGTTTGCATTCACACACGCGTCTCCTCCTGGAATATTTCTGGAGATTTCTGCAACTGTGAAAGTGCTTTTTGTCTTCTTTCCTCTAAAGTCACTTCAGAGTCCAACAGTGTTTGCAGGTCATATTCACACATGCAGCTTCCTCTTTGCAGGAGTGAACGCCCTCCAGGTCAGCTATTTGTAGCTCCACCTGGTGGCAAATGTATGCAACTATTTAAGAATGAAGTGACCAAGCTAGCAACTGCACAGTTTAATAAGTCAGACTGGTTCTTCAACGAGCTGCATGTTTTTGTGCAAATCAAAACTCCCTCTCTGAGAACATTTTACAGCCTTTTACTTCTGTTTTGTTCTTTATGGTCATCGGCGTTTCCACGTTTCTTACAGGACAATAATGGAGAAGACGTAACCTCCATTCAATCTGGAGACGCGTTTCATCTTCTTCATCTCATTCTGGGCTTATCGTTGACATTTAAATGCCATTTCACCTGGCTGTGCTGCACAATGACAAAAGTTGTATTTGTGAGGTGACAGTTGAATGAAAGAGGAAAAAAAAACCCCACAAAGACCAAAGTGGTGAATGTTTTATTTTATCTTTTGGAGCCAAAGTGAAAAATCAGCGAAGAGTGAAGGAGGAATGTGAGTCTGTCTCCGAGCGTCCCTCTGCTGAAACTCGTGTCTTCATGCTATACGCTAACAATCAGGTGTGAAAAGGCCAGAGCAGAGGTCTTTTAGCAGCCTGATGCTGTGTGTGTGTGTGTGTGTGTGTGTGTGTGTGTGTGTGTGTGTGTGTGTGTAGACGTGTGAAATGTTCAGTGCGGTCACTGGCTGTGTTCTCGGTTGAGTTTGAGACCTTCTAGAAACTCTGTCTGTTTGGTGCAGAAACGTTGAAGCTGTCCTCGTGTCTCTGTTTACCTTCACGTCTTTATTGGATCACATCAAACAGATCAGTGTTTACTCCGACGTTTCTCCTGGAGACACTTCTGTCAAACATTCAGTCGTAAAAACAGACCGCAGTGATCCTGCTCTCATTTGTTCCCCCGAACATTTACACAAGCCGAGCGAGTGTTAAAGCACGCCGTGATTACGTTACGTCAGGGGTTTTAAATCAGAAGGTAAGTGATCGTAAAACTGCCCAAAGTGAAGCGTCGTTACGGGAAACTCGTCGAGATCTCGTGGAAGATTCTGCAGAGAATCTCACAACTTTGCACAAACTGTTCGTGTGTGTGTTTGTGCCAGCTGTGTGTGTGTGTGTGTGTGTGTGATGTCTGTCTTTGACTCTTTCAGGATGCTGCTACTTGTGGAGCATTTATTGCTAAGAAAAACAGGTGTGGCAACATGATCTTATTGGACGCTGCGCTCCGAGCTTTTGAAATCATCGAAGGTCGTTGAGTTTTGACCTTGCAGGAGAGGATGAGCCCAGAGCGCACGGCCTCGTTAAAACACCTTCAACACTGGTTCAGGAGTAAACACAATATTCTCCCAGGCGCACCATTAGCTCGGGTATGCAGATCCGTTTATTTGGACTCTCGTTCATGACATCATGATTCCAATAATCCACAAATAATAATCAATTAAAACGGATGAACTCAAACTAATCTCGCTGGCCATTCCAACACGCCAACACCTTTAACCTTTACGCCCAGCACGGGCCAAGACTCCACCTAGTGTTTACAGATGGGATGACATGTAAATTCAGGGTCTCATACAGAGTTAAAATACAACAAATAAAAACAGCATTTTAGCTCCAACAGACTATTTGAAGATTTCATCTCTATAATTACATTTCACCAGGAGTCTTCTCTCACACATTCACATTGTTTGGGCAGGCCATCCTCACCAACAGTCCCAGGGAACCTAAGAGAGCTCAGGAGCTCCCAGAAAAAGGAGAGGTTAGAATATAAAGATAGAGACAAGCAGTAATAAGATATGAAAGCTGGGAGAGAGAGAGGGAGAGAGAGATAAGAGATCCTGGTGCCAGTTCCCCCGGTAGTCTAGGCCTATAGCAGCAGAACTATGAGCTGGTCCTAAGCCAGCCCTAACTATAAGATTTATCACAAAGAAAAGTTTTAATTTTTAGTCAGGTCTCGTCTGTTCTGTTCGTTTTACACCAACAGGAAGAACTCTACGTGTGAACGTCTCCATGTGGAAGTTGTGGCTGTTTTCTTAAAGATTGCAGTTCTGTACGATGTGCTGTAAATGGGCGGCAGGTTTCTCCCAATATCTCAGGTGTTCTGTGGTTGTCAGGTGATCATGAGAGGGAGAGCTCAACTCTTTCAGCCTCCATGACTGAAAATCTGTGGACTTTAAACAAACATTTAAAGACTGAGGGAAAAGGAAACATTCAGGTTAAGAAGAAGAATCTCACATTGAACTTATTTACATCGTCACGCTGCTGAAACATGTCACTGCTCCCTCTTCAGCAGTGACACTACTCAACACTAGAGGGCGCCGACGCCTTATAAATCTAAATGGGCCGGTTCACCCATCAGTGTCTTCAGATAAATGAGGACATATTCAGTGTTTATTATGGGATATGTTGTGTCTGAGTTTGGAGCATTTAACAGGAAAAATTTGAACAAAACAACAAAGATTTTCGCCGTAATAAAGAAATGTTTTAGTTTCTTTTTGACATATTGAAGATTCAAAGATTTAACAACAAATTCAGTTTTTTAAAAATTATTAAGATTAAAGAAAATTCTATCTGAGATCACAATAAAATCCTTTTTTTAATAAGAAGAGATGATCTCATGATTCGTGTTTTGAACAGACACATTTGTGCATTGATGAGAAAAAAACATTTCTCAAATAAAACGATGACATCATCAATCAGACAGCCAGAGGTCACGCTGAGTGTTTTATGTACTTCTGTATAAACTGTCGTCTCTTCCCCCCCCCCCCCCCCCCCCCAGCTCCCACTGTGTTTGGGAAAGGAGGCCCCCGGGTTTCCTTCCTGGTGCGTCTGGGTCGGGTGGAGCTCCTCCAGGATCGTGGTTTCCTGCTGGAGTTATTTTTGAAGCCAAAACAGCGTCCGAGCGAGCAGAATGTGTCTGTTAGCGTTTAGTGACCTCACGTCACTGCGGACCACAAACACACAAACGTGCTTCAGTGCTCCGTTGCTGTCTGCGCAGCAGGAAGACGAACGCAGAGCTCAAAGCCCTGCAAATCTTAGTTTTAGCTGCTTTTGCATTTGACAGATTACAGTGGAAACCCGACCCCTCCCCTCAATGCGCCATCAAAAGCCACGCCTTCTTTTAGGCCCAACATTTTTACTACTCACGGACAAACTGTCATCGGTGACGAGCTTTAAGTTTGAGCACGCAAGAGGTAGAGAACGAGCAGGGAGACAGGGAGGCGTGTGATTGGTTCATTAGAGAGCAGGGAGACAGGAAGGCTGTGATTGGTTCATCAGAGAGCAGGGAGACAGGGAGGCTGTGATTGGTTCATCAGAGAGCAGGGAGACAGGGAGGCTGTGATTGGTTCATCAGAGAGCAGGGAGACAGGAAGGCTGTGATTGGTTCATCAGAGAGCAGGGAGACAGGAAGGCTGTGATTGGTTCATCAGAGAGCAGGGAGACAGGGAGGCTGTGATTGGTTCATCAGAGAGCAGGGAGACAGGGAGGCTGTGATTGGTTCATCAGAGAGCAGGGAGACAGGAAGGCCTGTGATTGGTTCAT
>NC_136702.1:782446-826751 GCF_947650265.1 Symphodus melops | reverse complement strand
CACACACACACACACACACACACACACACACACACTCGTGAACTGAACCTACTTCTAATATCTGGGTCATAATCAACCCGATGACACGTTTCCTGTTCTTCAGCTGTCGCTCTGACTTCATGACTTTAAAGTGGCGTTCTGTGCGAGTGGGTCGCAGTGATTGGATGTTAACTCGTGACGCGGCGCCGCTCACACTCGGAGTGACTCATAACATAAACAACAGTTAGACGTTTGAATATCAGACCTACAAGGTGACATCAGATCATTTATTCAGTTTGTCTCGGCTGCACGCCGTCTCGCTTGAACACGCGGCGTTCTTCTGTTCCAACGAGGCCGGAGACGAAGAGTTCAACTTCCTGTTCACGTTTCAGTTTTTTGTGTTTCAGGTGAGCCGGTGCCGAGATCTCTGGAGGGATTGTTCGTGTACGAGGAGAGAAGCACGTCTCCTCCGGCCAACGACACCATCGTGGTCGAGCAGTGGACCGTCATCGAGGTCAGTGTGCTTAAAGACAACCATCGTGTGTGACCTCGTTCTGATGGAAGCGGCGTGATGTGAGACGTGCAGATCCAGAGTGACAGTGAAGGGTCAGCGCTGCCGGTCAACACGGGCTGCGTTCCACTTCCTGTTTCATCCGCACTGTGAAGAAAACGTGAAAGCTTCTCTCATTGGTCACGGCTGAACTCGTTTAAGATACGCCCCTTTTTCTTCCTCTCAGGGCTCCAACGTGAAGACGGACTACGGGCCGCTCCTTCACACTCTGGCTGAGTTCGGTTGGCTGCTCACCTGCGTGCTGCCCACGCCGATCATCAGACACGACAGGTAACCACGGTAACCGAGAAGAATCCTGTCACTTCAGTCGGTGTGTCGTGCTGCAGGTTCATAACCGCCATGTTTGTTTTTTTGCAGTGATGGAAACTTGGCCACCAAGCAGGTTGTGTTCCTGCAGAGACCGGTCCGAGGTCAGACCGCCGGACTCTCGAGGAACCAGGTGAGAGCGCCGGACGTAAGTCCATTCAGAACTTCTCTGGACTGTCAGCCAATCACAGAGCTTTTTACTCTGCCTGTATGTGAAAGGTCTTCTGATGTGGCTGCACTGCCCCCTGCTGGACAAAGAAGGTGTTCCTGTTTGTTTTCAGAGACGCTTCATGTGGGTCTTCCTGTGCCCTGCTCTCTTGTCTGCAGGCTCTGTCCGCTCACAGCGACGTCTCCAGCCGCTCCGTGAGCCGATCCATCAGCAGCCCGCTCCCCGCTGACGAGCTGTCTCCCGCCGCGGGGGGCATCGGGGGCTTCCCCGTGTTCGGAGGAGGGTATCCCAGCGCCCTGTCCCACCTGGAGGAGGGGGGCTTCGAGCAGGAGGAGGGGAAGGCTGAGGTCACCTGCATGTGAGGACGAAGCTGAGGATTTCAAACATTTATTCATCCTGCCATCGTGTCCGTTGTCCGTCGTTCCGACAGAGACTCAAACGTAGAACTCAGCACTTTTTTATAAAACAAAATGTTTTTAATGAAGCCATAAAGAGAAAAAGGTTTAATTCACCAGGGTCCAAACTTTGATACACTTCAGTTGGGTGGAGAAACTTTCATATTGAAATAAGTTTTTTAAAGGGGATCAGTTCACAGCGGGACGGCACACAGAGGGTTTGATGTTCCTCCACAGCTTCACTCCACGTTTGCTTCCATCAACTGGTGAAGGCACAGATCACTTCTTTCAGCGTTTATTTATTTATCCAGTTTACCGTTAAATACTTCCAGTAGCAGAAACGCTGCCCCCTTCAGGTCAAACACGGCCGTTATAAAAAAAGATGCAGGATGTGCGTCTGGTCGTAACAGACACAAACATTTTAACCGCACTAACTCGTGTTGATGTGTGACATCGCGTCAGATCACTTCGTAGATTTACTTTTCCGCCTTTATTTTGAAAGGACAGTGGATAGAGTAGGAAAAGGAGACGCAGCTCGGACTTGAACGTATATGGGTCGTGACCTCACCACGAGGCCCTCAGCGACCCGACAAACCGTCCAATCAGAATTAGTATCAGTATTATTTGTCTGTCAGACTCCATCGTCCTCGTCACACCGTGTACCTGCTGGCGTTTCATCCTTTTTATTTAATCATGCAAACCTTTAAAGTATTATTTAATAATCGATCAGCTGTTGTACTTGTATTTGATTTACTGCAAACTGCTGCTGTACGGCCTTTGAGGTACTTTTTCTTTGTGTTCATGGATGAAGTTCTTCAGAGAGGATCAGGACTGTTGTTGTTGACACACAGGTGTGTTTTCAGGTATTTCAGAGTAAAGCGGAGCACGAAGAGAGAGAAGGTCGTTTTTAACGTATTTGAAGGTTTCAGGAGAAAGTCCGAGTGTCGGTTAGGTCTGAAGATACGGCGTTTAAAAATGACGTGGATGCAGAAACATCGGCTGCAACTGGACGAAAAAACGTCCAAATCTTCGACCAAACCGTCAGTGGTTGAGTTGCATTGTGGGTAATGTAGGCGTTGTTATTTTAAGAAGGAAACAGAATGTGTGATTTAAAGTCTGCGGGCGTCCGGTGTTGAAGACGTAAAAGGGAAACGAGACGTAAATATTTGAGAAGTCACGTTAGCGTTTATATTTGAACATTTCTTCTTCTGTGGTGTTTGTTGTTGTTTTGGGAGGAAAGGGATCAATGCAGCTGAAGTCTGAGACATGTCAGTGTTGTAAACACGTGGATCATAAACTCTCCATCAGAGTTTACTAAACGTCAGTATTAATTCCTCTCTTCATTCTGCTTCCTTTTATCATCGATGTTTTTTATTGTATTAAACGATCATTCCGATATCAGAGTCCTGCGTGATCTTTTTATACTTTCACCCCTGAGGGAAATTCACCTTTATTTAAAGGGACATGCTCACACACACACACCTGAGCAGTTTTAAGGGGTTGGTGCCTTGCTCAAGGGCATCCCGGCAGAATTCAGGAAGTGACCTGGCACCTCTCCAGCTACCAGGACTTGAACCGGCGACCCAAGTCCCTCCAGACGGATCTACTGCCACCCCTTACTGCGAGCGCTGCAAAAGGAACGGGACCGCACTTCTCTGTAACCATGACAACGGGATGAGTTCGTCTCACTCAGCGAAGGTGCGTTAAAGTTCCATGTAACATCAGGCCAGTATGTAAACGTCTTCATCGTGGTTTAAATAAAGATTTGTCTTATTTAAATGATCTCTCCCTTTGATGCGTTTGATTATCTTTCCGTTCTTGTGTTTCACGCCACAATGCTATGAACTCTGGGTAATTCACTCGCTCGAAAAAGTCAGCGAGCGATCCCTTCGACCCCCCTGACGATCCGCCCCGAGTGTTCGAGCGTTCGGACGTCGAGATCGGGTCCGAGTGAAGAATTCAGCGGATCCTCCTGGAAGTTTTGTGCGAGTGTGAAAGCAATCCGGGATACGCTCAGGTCCAGGAAAACAAACCGACGCCATCGGAATTTATTTTTAATGGCCGTCGACTTCGTTGAATCTCTGCCAGTCGAGTTTTTAAAGGTACATCGACGAGAACATGACAGTCTGAATAATACGTCTTTTTTATTAACAGACATCATGAAAATGTCAACAGTAACAAAATTTTTTAGTCCATTTAAAAAACAAAAAAAAAAGTGGGTTGGATTGACAAGACTCCTCCCACAAAATAACTTAATGAGGGGGGAGGAGGGGGAGGGTGGTGCTCGGGGGGGGGGGGGGGGGAATGTAGCCGACCTTCCAGCGTCCTCGTCGTATTTACTCATCGAACGTTTACGCTGTTCAAAACCGGCTTACAGCAGCTCGGCCTCAAGCACGTAAACATTCGTCGAGCGAGCGGCGGGCGGCGAGCGGAACGTCGGGCACATTGGATACAGTATTAAAAACAGGAGCAGGTCACAGAGCGGGATCAGAGTTACCCAACAAGCCTTCCTAAAATACTCTGCTAACACACGGACGAAGCTAGAGGTTACGTTTGTCTTTGTTCACTACCACACGAGCCGCACACCTAACATGTTGTTTTAATAGCATCATTATTATTAACGTCAGCAGGCTAATTTAGTGATCCACTTCATGAGACGACCCCCCCCCCCTCCCCCAAAAAAGAAAAACAGGAAACACAAGCAGATAGAGAACAGAAGCAGACAGAGTGAAGCAGCATCAGAAAAAAACATGATGTAAAATAGAGAGGGGGGGGGGGTTATATACAAAGGGGGGGAGGGGGAGGGGAGGGGTGCCTTTGTCAACAATACAGGTCACCATGATTACATACGTTCTTGCAAATCCAGCTGCTTAAAGAAGATTTAAAGGAAAATAAAGGTTGAACTCGAGGAGGAGTGCGAGAGCAGGAAACGACTCCGGAGGATCTGATTGGACGAACAGAGGAGGGAATAAAACCCTGCAGGCATGGCCGACTCTGCTCCTCTCGACTTCCTCCGAGACAGGTGACGAGGGTGGAGGGACATGGAGGTGTATTACACTGTAGTGTGTGTATGTGTGTGTACGTGTGTGTGTGTGTGTGTGTCTCAGGCCTCGCTCTCCCCGGCTGACGAGGTGTTCTGGACCTCCTCCTCCAGGATGGGGACGATCAGGTTGTCCTTGGACATCAGGTTGTACTTCATGACGAAGCGCGTGAACCGGTGACACAGGAACGTCTCGTTCTGCACACACAAAACACACACGCACATGCTGTAGTACTGGTCAGACTGGTCTTGGTCCCGAGACCAGTCCAGAGACCACTTTAAGGTCTCGTCTAGGAATATAGAGCTTTATTTACTCAGCCATGTCTCAGTTCAACCTGCCTTGGTCTTGACTCGGTCCAGATCCCTAAATGTGTCGTCTTTTTCTCACCCTGCCTCAGTCTTGGTCTTGGTCCCTTTAGGTCTCAGTCTCAGGTCTGTCTCAGTTCTACAGTCTGCAGTTTAGTCACTACTCTAACTGTTCCATTTGATTTGAGACAAACAGACATTTTAAAAGTGAACTCCAGACAGGAGCAGCGTGACGCCCACCTCGTACTTGTCGAATATCTGGCGGTGGTGGAAGTAGGCGTGAGAGAATATCCTATAGATACGACGACAGACGGAGCCCAGTTTGGCCACCGATGACTCCTTGATGCTCACCCTGCAGGAGAAGCATCAGAGAATAACACCGAGTTTAAAATATACGGCTGAGAGGATTACTAAGAAGACGCTTCGTGATGATGTAAAGCTGCGTGTCGTATGATGACGTGCTGACGGCTCCTCTGTGGAAGACGATTTACCTGCTGGGGAAGTATTTGTTGCTATTGAGAAGGCAGGCAGCTCCGTCCAGCGTGTGCCTGGTGTAATCAATGGCGGGGCACTGAGGAGGGAGTCAAACAACAAAAACATTCAACTGACGGTAGCGTTTCTTGTCACACACAAAGACCGACACATTCATGTCAAGTGACGTGGACGAACGGCGTCCTCACTGACCTCTTTGGGTGTCTTGTGGGCGGCACATAAAAAGATCCACTGCTCTGTGGCCGTCATCTGGGTGCAGGTGTCTGGATGGCACTCGCTCTGGATGAGGAGAGACTCTGTTAACTTATCGAGTCCTGTTTGTCGTGAAGGACTTGATCCATATTATCTTCAAAGACGCAGCTGCTCAGGTTGAATCGCTTACCTGCAGTTTTACGGCGAGTCCGTTGAGCTCCAAACAGAACTGCCTACAAAGACATGAATGGGCCGGTGTTAAAAGCTAGCTGAGGGATGAGTATGCATGTTAAGTGACCGTCCTCTCTGATCAGAAGGAAACATGCCGTGTTGAAGTGCTGATCCAAAAGGGTTTGAGAATCTGGGTTTGTTTTGGGTTTTTAAACCTACCTGAGGTGCTCGTACTTCCAAACGCCCTCGTCCTGACCCTCCGGAGGCTCCAGGATTTTGTCGATGTTGGAGCAGTCTGATCGAATGTTCTGCTGAATGTACTGAAAAAAACAACCAACAAAAAAACACTTAAACAGAACCCTCACTCTGCAACATGAACACCTGTATACTCAACTTATCCGCTCAGAATAAATAAAGTTTGATCAAATCCAGACATCAGGGCCAAAGATGACCAAAGTCAGAGAGAATCAGAGGAACGATGAGGAGCACTGATCCACTGCATGACGAGCATGTACTGTGATAGTGTGAGGGAGGGATCGCTTCACTGCGAGTCTGAACAGGAGGATTGTTGACAGCGAGCATTCCTCCTGCAGCCTCAGAGAACACGCAGGCAAAGATACGACTGTCGAGCGAAATTAAAAAGTGCAAAGACAGGAACACTTCCTTTATTGTCCAATAAGCAGAGACCATTTAACAAACTTATGAGGTTATTTTTCAGGGTCTTCTAATAAATGTTTTATTTGTTTTATTCACTTGTAGAATACTGTCGATATCATGTTGAAGGTTAAAATGTTTGTGACCATATTGGCTTCTAACAAATGGGTCAACTCTTCTCATGTTGCTGATCGAGTTGTTACCTGATTGAGCCATTTCTAACATTCAACACTGCAAAATAAGTCCTAAAAGTTTGTATGATTGGTGCCGATATATCGGTATCGGATCGATATTGGCCAATACTCGAGGCTGTGATATCGGTATTGTGTCGGAAGTAAAAAAAAGTTGCATCGAGACATCCCTACAGCTAAAGGAAGGTCTAAGAAAAATACACAAACAAATAATGACCAAATAAGAGAAACACACAGACACGCGCGCACCTGTTGGACAGCCAGGGTGCTGTCCATCTCCTCGAAGGATTCATCCGGCCAGTTATAGAAATCCTAAACATGAAGGAAAAACAAAAACATAAAACATACTGATAAAATAAAATAAAATATAAATATCACAATATAATATTATACTAATAATATATCATTTATCATAGCTACGATGCTAGCTCGATACTAGCTTCATGACGTCAGACGGGGGCGACTACTTCCTGAAACAAACACTTTAAGGAGCTTTAATGACATGAGCTGTGAGTATGTGTCACGCTCATAAGTGACATTTATTCTCTTAATATGTTGACCTTACTATCATAGGAACGACACGAGCCCCCGAAATGTAACAACAGGAAACCCCGCAGGGTCGTTAAAGTTAACGTAACTCCAGGAAATAGACGGTGCTGCAGCTAGCATAAGCTTAGCTGGTTATTTCCAGGTCGGGCCCTTCAAAGAGTCGACAAACGATGAGCGGTAAAATATTTAAACTCGGTTAATGTTCGATTGAAGCGTCTCTGGGGTTGCTGTCGGTCACGGTTTTTGTTTTCCCAGCGGGTGGAAACGCACCTTCGCCTTGGTTCCAGGCCGATTCCTCCTGAGAACTGCAGCACCCTCCGCCATGACCATCGCGACAGAATACCCGGATGTTCGTCAGCCGCTGGGTTGTCAGACTCACGCCACATTCATGTTCACTCGAAATAGTCGGAAATATAAGCTTCAATATGAGAAGAAGGAGCCAGGTCATTTACACGAGTCAGTAAATGATTTTTTTTTTAATTAAAAGAAGTTAAAAGTAATAAAGTAACAACTCACTGTACGATACGATTCGGTCACGATTCATTTTACTAAATGAGAGTGCAAAGGCTCTTTCGCTCGCTGGGTTTTTCCTGGCCCAAAACCTGGCCTTGAATTAATGTTTACCTTCTATCTGTTGACGGAGTCGGAAAATGAAAGAGTTAATCCAGAAGGAAGAGGAGGTTTTACAGGAGGAACATTCCCAGCTCTCTCTCGTCACAACAAATTAATAAGTGAGTAAATTGTGGTTATACGACTTTCAGAGTTCACAGAAGTGACTTCATATTACTTAGAAACATTTTAATTGAACCGTATGCAATAAACTTTCTGCCTCTTTTGACAACACTGTCAACATTTACAAAACTTAACCTTAAAAACTATAATACTGTTTAAACAGCTTTGCCGTTCCTTCCCTGATGAACGTCTAGGGTTTGGTAATCCGATTACCTGGTGAACACGTGAATGCATCGCGGCTTTATTTAATTAAAGTAGTGATTAAGAGTAAATTAGTCAGCTTCTTAAACTAATTAAACTGACCCAAATCTACCTCGGATTAGGCAGAAAGTGCTTCTGTTTTCTGGACTGAGGCTCACAGGATACCAACAGGTATTACCAAATCATTCATATTTAAAGTTTACATAGTTCATTAAATTGGGGTTTACACCCTGTTATATTAAGACACACTTCTTACACACAGACAAACATCAGGAAGTGCAAATTAACAGCTTTGTGCAGGTAGTGACCAGAGGCAGAGCAAGTGGACAGCTGTTATTGAGAGTTCTAATTAGCATCAAAACCATCCTAAATATCATCATGAAGGTCGTAGGTGTTCATAAAGAGCTTTTTCTTAAAGGTGCAAAGGGACTCTGCAGGTCAAATGGAGTTTGAGTTGTTCAACCACCAGGGGGCGACAGAGGAGAAGAGTCTAGAGAGAGATTTAGGACCCGGTTGTAAAAGGTGGGGGGGGGGGGCAGGGGGAGAGAGATCATCTGCAGAAGTTTCATTTAGAGGGCTTCAAGGAAAAACATTAAGAGACAAATCTCCAACAGTTCACCTTTATTACTGTAACAAAATGTGATCATAATTATTTACAATTGAAATAACCTTTAAAAAAAAAAAGAAAGAAAGAAAAAGACACAGGTGAGACAACATAATTCCTTCTCTTCAGGGATGACGGAGACGTCTACAGCCACAGAAATAAACGATGAGCTCATTCGACGTATTTGCCGAGGATGTCTCCATCACGGAACAGGAAATATTCCTACGACAGGAAACGAGGAAATTAGTGAAGTTGGGCGCCAAAGCAAACCGATCTTATCTGAATGTGTTAATGGGACAGTGATGCTGCACCTTATCATCCAGACTGACTTTCGTTCCTCCGTACTCTGGTAGGAGGACTTTCTCTCCCACCGTCACGCTCACCGGCTGCAGATTTCCTTTCTACAAAACAATGGGAAAAAAATTCACAAGTATCCAAAGATCAACGAGAAAAGCTGACGTCCTTACAGACGCTGAGCTGCAGTCGTACATGTACGCGTTTTTTCTTTTCTTACCTGGTTAACAGAGCCGGGTCCGACTGCCACCACCGTGGCCTGCAGCACTTTGCCTTGAGCCTTCTCTGGCAGCATGATGCCGCCTTTTGTTACAGTCTCCGCAGTGAAGCGCTCCACCAACACCCGGTCGAACAAGGGGAGGAATTTTCTGAAGGCCTGTGAGTGACCGAGAGAGGGACAAGAAAGACAAGAAAACAATCACTGATTGTACAAGCTCTTATTAACCCTTTCCAGACCGCTCTACATGATGAAACTTAGCGCAGCTGTCTTCATGTCTTTGTGCGTCTGTATTGATTCAGTGACGGCGCCATTTTGGTGTCAGTCTGAGTTCACATTGAGTTGCTGAGGAACGTCACAGCGGGGGGGTCAAGGTACACACAGTCAGACGAGCACATACAGCGCTGTGATCCTCTGCCTTTTTTTCTGATAACAGCACAGTGGAGAGTCGGAATGAGTGGGAGGGAGAGAGAGGGGGGAGAGAGAGAGAGGGGGGGGGGGGGGGAGAGAGAGAGAGAGAGAGAGGAGCGACATGCATGACAGGAGCCACAGGTTGGACTCTCACCCGGACCGCCTGCTTCAACTCCAAACGATTTTTTACATTAAGCTTAAAAATTAAGCACAAAAAAACAACACAATCTGAAAGTGTGTGACCACAGAGATCCTCTGGTGAAATACTGCAATGATTAAACCGCCATTCTGGGCGCTCTGTGAGGGACGGGGGAGGTAAGAGAGGGGAGGTAAGGCGAGGTTAAAGGGAGCTTAAGTTAAGACGGTGTCTGTGTAATTAATGAGCAGCTACGAGACAGAGGCGCCTTTGTGAAATCTGAGTGATGAAATGTAACTTTTTTGTGTTTAAATGTTCAGACTCAGCAAAGAGTTATGCATGTGGGGGGGGGGGGGGGGGCGTTTGTAAGATTTATAACAGCAGCTGTCAGTGCTCTGATAACAGCAGATACATCAGTGACCTTGGTTGAAGGACGTCTGTGAGAGAGGGGGTGGGGGTTAAATAAAGGGGGAGGGTTGGGGGGGGGGGGGGGGGGACAGGACAGGTCTCAGGTTTGTTGAAAGACCAGATTCGGTTGTTGCTCTAAAGGGAGGCAGAGTTACATTTCTCATTGTGACCGTTTGACCCCGAGGCAGCGCGAAGGACATGCACCACCGCTGGAGCCATCTTGGTATTTTAAGTGATCAGTCAGTTACAAAATCCAAACACTGAACCGTGATGATGTCAGCTCTGACCTGACCTGTGAGCAAACGTCCTCCAGGTTTTCAAACGGCACGAGATAACAGACACGAGGCCAGTTTGTTCGGCTCTGCACGACGCTGCAGGACGGTTATATGGATAGCCTAACAGCTATGCTGCGCACCACTCGCACAAAGGCCATAGGACTCGTGGTGATGGGTTAAAATCCCACCTCTACCCTTGTGCTGCACGTCCTCCCTCACTCGCTGCTGCCAACAGTTTCTCTCTCTCGCTTCAGCTTCATATCATATCTCCTATCGTGACTCCTATCATATCTCATATCGTGTCTCCTATCATGTCTCCTATTGTGCCTCCCCTCTTCACTCAGTGTGATGCAGGTTGAGTGAAGCTGGGGGAAAGTGTGCGTGCTGCAGCAATTTATTTATTGCGGTGATTTTTAAATATTAGGTTTATCTTTTTTTTGGAGTAGGGCTCTGATGAAACAACTTTCTCTTTTCACCAACAATGACTTTAAAAAACGATAATGCACAAATACTTCAGGTGAATAGTCAGAATCACATGTAAATGGGGGATTCAAATAATATTATAGTGAATAAAGTACAAACAGGACTTAAAAACAAAAGATAGAGAATGAGGAATGTTGGGAATGATGGATTAAACTTGTCTAGTCTCGTGATCCTTCATGTTACTTTAGTTGTTATTGATTATAGGGAGGCTTTGAGTAAATTCAGGAGCTCATAGTGACGTCACAGCCTACGTAGCGGAAGCAGGAAGTGATTTAAACGTACATGTAACTCGTGTTACACTGATGAAGGGCATGCAAACTGCAGTTCAACACGTGAATCTACAGACAGATGTTTAAAAATGTTCACTTTAAACCGATTTAACTACCTCTGTGACTGTGACGCTTTATTCATGCGCATGTGCAGTAATGGCTGTCACGAGCTTTTAGCAGGGTCAGGGTACGTTTCTTTTCAGACTTCTGTTTGTGTCCTGCAGGATCCCAGGTGTCAGTGTGTGGACAGAAACCCGGCTCAGTGTGAAGCACCGTGCAGGAACATGCGTTTATATCTCAGACAGCTGCACGTTTAGTTAACATTATACTCATAATAAAGTTATAAACACACAACCTACTGGTTTTGTATCCTGATTTCAACAGTTTGACCTTGTGATCAACATCACAAGTATCTTACACATTAAAGTGAGCCTAGCTGCTACCCGTAGCTTCGCAGCTGTTTGATAACCGGGTCGCTGTTATAATAGCAAATAATAAATAAAAGGACAAAAATAAAGTATTTATAATAAATATATAAAGATCTGCTCACCATGTCTGGACGTGGAGGAGGTCTGAGAGCCGGTTTCTGACTGAGTCCTGGATCTGATATACTGAAGGGGACTAGCTCCACGTGAGGAAATATCCAGAACCTTTTCTGCGCATGCGCACTCCCTCCCTGCCCCCCAAACTTCTGTTGCCCGATAGAATATTCCAGCACATCTAACGGTTAAAACGACGATTAAAACACAGATTTCCACAAAGACACGCGACTTAAACACGATGAATGTGACTTTACTCTTAATAATTCAGCATTTTCTCTCATTTTCATTCATTTTCAGTCTGAGTAATATTGCACAATGTCAACTTTGACCTTTGTTTTTCCTCCAATGGCACACGGGAAATTTCTAGAATCCATGCGCCCCGGAACCAGCATTGAAAGGGACATAAAATGTGATTATCGAAATTCAAACTTAAATTATATTCCAAAGATATGTTAAAATGTTTTATGTCATGTCAGTTTGATTCATCTATGAATAACTTATGGAGAGTTTTCTTTTATTCCATTTGCGGTTATTTAAACTAGTTTGCTGTTATTATTCAGATTCCGAGGCGGAGCCGGTAAATAACCCGGATGTGAAAACCCATGTGCAGTCCTCCGTGAGTAGCAGTTTGCACCGACACGACTCTGCGTTATATCATTCCCTCCTGCAGACGAGCTGTTCGCAGTGCACTGAAGACTTCCACCTTAGAAGTAAGTAATGATATCTACAAAGATTTTCGCGCTATAAAAAGTTTATATCACAGTTTATAATTAAATCTGTCACGCTGGTTTTTAATGTCTCGCCGTAGTTTCTGAAGCTCGCGTGGGGAACAGATGTCTTCATACCTGAGAGGACATTTATGCAGACATGTCGCTAAATGTCCACAATTACTCTGTACATGTTTTAATTTAATGTCACGCGCTCATTACCTTAGATTAAGTGGGATAATGTCGCGTCTCGTGCCTGTATGATGAAGCCCCTCCCCTTTATTAACGTCTCAGAGCTGGCTTCAACCTGAATGAATGAAATGTCTTTAAACGTGTTCATCATGTGTCGTCGCCTGCACACACAGGTGTTGACCAGGTGTATCAGTGTGATGGTCACACACACATGAAGCAGTTCCGCACATGCTGGTTCAGTTTGACCTTGTGACGCACGACCTGAGGAGCGCACGTGGGCTAAACAGGAACTGGATCATTCATTAGTATGAATCCAGTTTAATTAACTGTTTATTATTATCAATTTAATTATTACTGCTGTCACACAAACTGCTGATCGTTTAGTCTTAATCTTCCTGTTGTAAATATGTTTTCATCTTTACACAAAGGAAATGCTTTTTTCAGCCCTGATGGACGAAAACGATTTTCTGTTGAATGTATTTATAATTTTCTGGCTGCCTGTCAAATGATTTTAAAATCAATTAGCTGAACTTCGTCAAGATTTAACTGCATGATGGAAATTCCATTATTAAACATCAGAGGGAAAAAAAACTCCTTATTTTTAATTTTCGGACTCTTTAGATGAGAGTACTTTACCTGCTGTGTGCTTTTATTTTGAAATACAGTAAGGCCCTTCTGGTACATGGAAGGTTAGGGATCTCAAGCTGAGGTCAAACAGCTGAGGACCACTATCTACGGGGAGCCTGAAGGGACAAAATAACAGGAGATTAATCAGGATTAACTCGTTTATGCTGATGGCCTTAATTTTAAATCGACCCCAACGGACATTTCTCTTCATGTTCTCGTGCACCGTGATGGCCGACCCTCCTATTTCTCACATTTAATATATTTATAAAAATAAAAGAAGCTCCTGGATTATTCTTAAGTTTGTGTAAAAGCAGATCCATCCCTCGTCTCTCTGTGTGATCAATGTTTGATAGGATATCGTTCATCCACTGCTGGCTGTCATACCGCTTGACACCACCAGGGGGAGCATGTGATCCGTCCTCGTGTGACGGGTTTAACTGCACGCTGATTTTCATGGATGGACTTGGTGGTTTGTTTTTCTCCCCACAGAGATGTTTCGTCTCCCGACAGTCATGAAGCAGGTGAGGCCCGTGTGCCGGGCGCTCGCCCCTCACCTCACACGAGCCTACGCTAAGGACGTCAAGTTTGGAGCTGACGCTCGCGCTCTGATGCTGCAGGGGGTCGACCTGCTGGCTGACGCTGTGGCCGTCACGATGGGTCCAAAGGTAACCTTCAACACGCCAATAAATGTGTACTGTACTGAACCAGAGCGTTCGGTGGAGACGGGGTTTAATGTCCAGCCTGCACGCCATGATGTGCAGACGGATTTTATTCCAGCTGTCGCTAACGAGCGCCTGAAACATTGTGCAGACTAAATGAGCACTTTCCTGTATCGACAGTTTTTAACGCCACACCGTATCGGCTGCTTAATCTCCTAACCGTCTCTCTCTTCTTCAGGGTCGCAACGTCATCATCGAGCAGAGCTGGGGCAGCCCCAAGGTCACCAAGGACGGCGTGACGGTGGCCAAGAGCATCGACCTGAAGGACAAGTACATGAACATCGGCGCCAAGCTGGTGCAGGACGTGGCCAACAACACCAACGAGGAGGCCGGAGACGGCACCACCAGCGCCACCGTGCTCGCTCGGGCCATCGCCAAGGAGGGCTTCGACAGCATCAGTAAAGGCGCCAACCCCGTGGAGATCCGCCGCGGCGTCATGATGGCCGTGGAACACGTCATTAACGAGCTGAAGAAGCTCTCCAAGCCGGTCACAACACCCGAGGAGATCGCGCAGGTAGGTGACGGCGCCGCGCACACCGAGCGGTCGCTGCAGAAGTCTGCATAAATAAAAAACATTATTTTATCGTCCTCAAGGTGGCGACGATCTCAGCCAATGGAGACGTAGAGATCGGTAACATCATCTCCAACGCCATGAAGAAAGTCGGCCGCAAGGGAGTCATCACAGTCAAGGTTCGTCTCACACGCAGGTTCACTTATTTTTCTTTAGGTGTCCAGACGTCGCCTCGGAGGTCACGATGAAGACGAGAGACGCCACGGTTAAAGTTTAAATAATTCTTAATTTAACCAAAGTGGGTCGATGTACTGCGGCGTTTATTCCCCGATCAGAGAGTTTAAACGGGTTCTCTCCAGCCGAACGCTCTCGCTAAAAGAAACGACATCCGGAGTGAAAGAGCGAGCTCATTTAAAGACCCGAGTGAAGTCCAGGATGGTTAGGAGCAAACATGTCTGATTGAGGATCAGATTAGAAGAGAGAAGCTGAGGTGAAAACGTCCCGCGGGACATCGGCGTCTTCATGAATTCAACAAAACCTTAAAGAGGCTTAAAGTTAACGATGGATTAACTGCACGCCATAAATCCCGTTTCTGTGAGAGAGACCTAACGTGTGTTCACCTCTCAGGACGGGAAAACTCTGCACGATGAGCTGGAGATCATCGAGGGCATGAAGTTCGACCGAGGTTACATCTCCCCGTACTTCATCAACACCCCCAAAGGTGAGCCCGCTCGTCCTCGACCTGCGCAGCAGCGTTATCGCCATGGTTACGCGGTAACGCAGGCGTCCTCATGAAGACTCTGCTTTCTCCGGCTCTGCAGGTCAGAAGGTGGAGTTCCAGGACGCCTACCTGCTGCTGAGCGAGAAGAAGATCTCGAGCGTGCAGAGCATCGTGCCCGCTCTGGAGATCGCCAACCAGCACCGCAAACCGCTGGTGATCGTGGCCGAAGACGTGGACGGGGAGGCGCTCAGCACGCTCGTCCTCAACAGGTACGCGACCTTTACCGTCTGATCTCCGCCGGAGAATAAGAGTCCGTATCACGGGGCGCTGATGACCTGGGTCAGGACTCGCCTCCCTCTCCGAGTCTGATCCGCGTCTCCTGTCCCTGATGACTCATGAATACTTGACCTTACCTTGCAGGCTGAAGGTCGGGCTGCAGGTCGTGGCTGTTAAAGCTCCAGGCTTCGGAGACAACAGGAAGAACCAGCTGAGGGACATGGCCGTCGCCACCGGGGGCACTGTAAGTCCACTTTTAAACCAAGTGAATAAGATTCAGGACTTGTCTCGTGCATCAGAACCTGAGGTCCGTGTGTGGCTTCAGGTGAAACCCGAGGACCGGCTCTCACTGTTCATGTCGTCCGTTCTGCAGGTGTTCGGAGAGGAGACGCTGGGTGTCGCTCTCGAGGACATCCAGGCTCACGACTTCGGCAAAGTGGGCGAGGTGCAGATCACCAAAGACGACTCCCTGCTGCTGAAGGGAGGAGGAAACCCGGCCGACGTGGAGAAGCGTGCGGCGGAGATCGTGGAGCAGCTGGAGAACACCACCAGCGACTACGAGAAGGAGAAACTCAACGAGCGGCTCGCCAAGCTGTCGGACGGCGTCGCCGTGCTCAAGGTTAGTCTCGGACGCGAGCGCAGAGGTTACAGACTTGTCATCGTTGTAGGTCGACGAGGTTGTGACGAATGACTCGTGTCTTTAGATCGGAGGAACGAGTGACGTGGAGGTGAACGAGAAGAAGGACCGAGTCACAGACGCTCTGAACGCCACGCGAGCTGCCGTGGAGGAGGGGATCGTTCCCGGAGGAGGCTGCGCTCTGCTGCGCTGCATCCCGTCGCTCGATGACGTCCCGACTGTCAATTCAGACCAGAAGATCGGTGAGCGAGAAAACACACTTGTGACCTCACAGGGATAGATATTTATAACCAGCTCATCGGGAGGAAGATGAACCCGGCAGTTCATTCAGGACTTTCATAGATCTGGTTTCCCGTCTCTGTGCGCGTTAACAGGTGTGGACATCATCAGACGGGCGCTCCGGATCCCAGCCATGACCATCGCTAAGAACGCCGGCGTGGAGGGCTCTCTGGTGGTGGAGAAGATCCTGCAGGGATCGGCTGAGCTCGGCTACGACGCCATGCTGGGCGAGTACGTCAACATGGTGGAGAAAGGCATCATCGACCCCACCAAGGTACAGACTCCGCTCGCTGTGGACACACACCGCCACCTGCTGGTCTGCCGTGTGTACTTCCTGTTTTTGCATCTGATCCCTTCGCTCATGTTTCTGACTCCTCCCTCCACAGGTGGTGAGGACGGCCCTCCTCGACGCCGCAGGAGTCGCCTCCCTGCTCTCCACCGCCGAGGCCGTCGTCACGGAGATCCCCAAGGAGGAGAAGGAGATGCCCGGTGGCGGCATGGGAGGAATGGGCGGCATGGGTGGCATGGGAGGAATGGGCTTCTAACGTGACCGTCGTGACTCGCTGTACAGACTTAAAGGCAGGGTGGCGCTGGAGGAGGAGGAGGAGGGTGGAAAGCTGCACCCGCCTCCACCAAACTTCACCCACACTGACTGACGAAGGTGATGGAGCTGAGAGCAGTCATCACCCCCCTCCTCTCTCCATTCCCCCCCCCCCCCCCCCCCCCCTTCTTCTTCTGTTCCTGGAGGGGAAACAGATCCATCAGCCGTCTGCACACACGTGGTGCCAGAGAAGAAGAAGCTAACATAGTGATGACGCTCTGTATTTACAGCAGGGTGTGATGAGAAAACATGCATAGTCAAGATTGTGCATCTGTTCTTTTGTTTTTGTCATTCTTCGTTAATTCTTGTTTTTTATATATATATAAATATACACATCGTATCTGAAGTTTGTTTTCTCTCAGCTAAAATAATGTGAGGTCAAATCTGTCGTCTGATTGAATTAAACCCGTTTTCTTACAGAACTTTGAGCTCCTTCTGTGACTTCCTGTCTCGTTTTGTGTCTGTAACAGATGACAAGTTCAAACATCACCAGAGGCCTGCTTCAATAAAAACCATGAATGATTGAGATAATGTTTACTGAACGCTGAGGCTTTAAAAAGTCCTCAGGTGTTGTTTTCATGCATGCAGAAAGTGACTTTTTCAGCCTTTTACGTCAGAACGTTTTGATTGTGTGACAGAAGAGCAGCGATGGTTACGCGCCGTTCAAAGTGTAAACGTGAAACCCTGCTTCATCCTCGCCGACATGAAAGATGGCGGCTCGAAGTCTGTTCGATGTTAACGACGGTTCATGCTGATTTTTCTTAATTTAATAAATGTCCTTGTTCAGATGTGTCGCTGCTCCACTTCTTTCTCAACGAGAGCTCTGCTGCTTTCTCAGTTCGTCTATGTGCTTAAATAAACTGTTTCACTCTTCACCTTTTAAAACAGCAGCTGGTGACGTCATCGGAGCTCCTCACTTCACCTGAACGGTTTAAAAACGTTCCCAGTGCGACACAAAAAACAGTAAAGAGTCCTAAACCTACGATGCTCTGTCAGCTGTTACTTTTGAAAATGTGTAAATACTGTAAAGAACAACAAATGTATTTGTGTTCTTTATGATGCAGAAAGATAAAAGCAAAGACTAAACTGCAGGACGCGTTCAGGGACCTCCTTTACGAGAGCTGCTTTCAAAAAATATATCAAGTCACGACCAACTTCTACTAACCTCATTTTTGTTCTGTTTGCGGTGTATATTAATGTTATTACATGCTCACCTTTAAGCACATTTCGGTTCTTGTAATCTGCTTCTATAGATCTAGAGTCAGTCAGTAGTTTGAGTGAGGTTTCGCTTGTGCACAGGGTAGATTATATTTATTTTCATATGTTTGATTTGTTTAGCGAGCTTCTTATTGAGAGCCTGTTTAGACATTGATTGGCACAACAGTGTGCAGCTCCTCCCCTTCATGTTGATGAGATGAGACCTGTTGAACATTTCCATTCACCTTTAAACTCGGACTCTTTGTTTGTGTGGTTTGTCCTGGGTAAACACACACCACCTCTTTTCCTTTATGTCCAAACCTCAATCAGCTGAGAGGACGAGGTCTCCTGGCAACAGGTTGTCATGGAAACCACCGTCCAGCGTTATCCTTCTGTTTGTCGTGTCTCCGACCACCCGAGCCCTCAGACAGAAGACAAACAGCCTCTGGGCCTGCTTTCAGATTAGATCAATAATCACTGCTGCTCTACTGCCGGTCTGTCCAGCTGTTCAGGTGAGAGACGCTTTTTAATGTTCTGTCCACTGTCTTTAAGGAAACACGGAGATCCAAAAGGTTCACAAAGGAAAGAGAATCTTCTGTTCTGAAACGCGAGGAAGCAAAAAAAACCCGAACCTGTATGTAAACCCTGTTTGGTGCCCACGTGGCCCGGTTCTCCAGGGTCTGAGTCCAGCTCAGTTTCACCTGCCTGATAAAGCGAGCACAATGTTCGGCCTTGTTCGTCTATCATTGTGTCCACAGGGGGGCGCTATCGTCCACACTAACTTCAGGTTATTTAAACTGCTTTAAATTAAATTTTTCATGTCTGATAGAAACATTTGGCTTTTTTTTGGCTTCAAACCTAATGTCTACTTTCTGCCAAGAACATTTTTTCAAGGTCTAAAGTTTAAATATTGTAAAGTTGTCTTTAAAACATATTTACATTTCCTCAAAGTCCGGGAGCCCAGATCGTCTCTGCCTGGGCTGCTTGTGAGGGGTCACATTAGTTCCAAACCAAAAAAAAGCTTCCTTTATATGCAGATATAAAAGTGGGCGTGGTCAGCTTTCAACCAATGACTGGATTTTGTTCTAACAGACGCTGGTCATGGATTCAGTTTTATTCTATTAGAAAGGTCTTGGTTAGTTCCCAGATGTTTGCAGCGCTCGCTCGCTGACCTAAACTAAAATAACGTCTGACCCAGCGCTGACATTTACAAACCTCATGACCACACTGCGTCCTCATGCAGCTTTTCTATTCTTACCCTGCATGTGACCTCAACACGTCTGCTCGCTCCACATGAAGCCACACTGCGCCCATAAACAAACAAACATCAGTCAGCTCTTTAGAAAACACTTTATCCATCATGCAGCAGGAACATCTGTATGAAGTCAAACACAACAACTCGCTCTGTTCTCGTCTTCACACCAATATTTACACTTAAAACTGAGTAATAAATACGTTACAAAGAGTACATGTGACAGAAAAGATAAATATGCTGCCAGGAGACGAGGAGGCACTCTGTGAAGCAGGTTAGAGACGGGGTTAAAGGTCAACATGTTTGACCCCGCATTCAGCACAGCTCTGGTCCTGTGATTGGCTGGGTGGTAAACATGCTGGCCTACGGTGTACGGCTCATATTGCACACTTACTGCTGCTGTAACCTGGAGCGACTCTCTCTATGAAGCCGAGGAGAGGGAGAGGAGAGAGAGAGAGAGAGAGAGAGAGAGAGAGAGCGAGAGAGAGAGAGAGAGAGAGAGCGAGAGAGAGAGAGAGATTGTAACATAAGAAAGAAAGTATACGGAGTTATCTCAAAGTGAAGTAACAGTTCAGACTCCTCCTCAGAGCTCACTGATCCACCGTGTCTCCGTCTCTTCTTCAACATGTTCCTAAAATAGAACGAGGATCCTGGCTGCTGATTGGTTCATTCACTTTAAAAGGTAACATACTCTGTCTCCAAACCCCCCAGTGATAAGAAGAGTCCATCCTCTCCGTCTTCTGCCTGCTCCACTTTTCAGAAAATGTGTGCTCAAACAGGCCGTTTGGAGATTTGGGGGCGTGGTCAGACACAGCTCATTTACATATTTAAAGATACAGACACAGAAACAGCCTGTTCTGAGCAGGGCTGAAATAGAGGGGTTTATAGACATGATCAGATACAGGATCAGAGTGGATTTACAACAACACACTTCACACACATGATGAAGAGGAGCGAGGACACTGATTTCACCTGAAGAAGAGGAGATCATGTGACCTTTAAATGATCTGTAACAGAGCCCATCCACGAGTTAAACACCACATAACATCCAGTAGCTTCACCTGAATCCCTGCACACAGCACACCTGCTCATTCCCTCAAATCTATTCTCCAACACAGCTGATCCACATTATGTACAATCCTGCTTTTACTCAGGGACACGCGGTACGACCCGCAGGAGAGAAACAAACGGGGAACTTCTAAGATTCTGAAAAGAGCGCCACTAAAGTGGTCAACAGCGGCGTTCTGAAAGGTTGAGAGATTTTCAAAAAGGAGCTCTCAGAGCGGCCACACACTGAAGGAGGAACGCTCGGGACAAGGACGCCGGGCGCCATGCCTTTTCTCCAGCGTCTGCTCCTGCACGCGTGATAACCTTAAATATTCTCTGGACTGGGGGGGCTGGTGGCAGTGCGGGCGTCCCCCATGCATCCAGGCTATAGTCCTCAAGCGGGAGCCCGGGTTCACGTCAGGCCTGTGGCTCTCCTCCCTGATCCCTGACTCTGTCCACTTTCCTCTCTCTATTAAAAAGGCAAAAATGCCAAAAATAAATCTTTAAAAAATATATACTCTGGACCTCTGCATCGTCTGTTTGGTACTTAATCAGTGCACAGTGTCTATTTTCAATCCTGCGAGAGGATTCAATGAAGGAGCCACCAGGTCAATAATCTGTGCACATTTCCCATCATGCATTCTGTATCGTTCTCCTGGGTGGGAGAAGTTTCTCTCCTCAAACACGAAGATCGTAGTTTGTTTCACGGGAGCTACCCACAGCAGCTAGCTGCTAGCGCTGTTAGCAAACTTGAAATCAGAGTGGCTGACGCTTGCTGAGTTTCGTGACCTGACATGGAGTTATAATTTTCTGTGAATGGAAATGAAGAAAAAATAAAAATAAAATGCTGCATGTGTTGTTAGCACCGACGAGTGTTTTTGATAAGAACATGAGATGGTGGACTGTTGGGGGTGAACTTGGTCAGATGTGAGAAAGGCACTGCAGGTTTCAAACACGTCCAGTCTCTTCTTTGTCTCTCTGGGGTCGGGCATTGTGTGTCGGGGTCTGGGGGGGGGGGGCGCTACGTGTGGTGAACCTCGTGGAACATGAGCTCGCGCGGGATTTGCGTCTCTGCACCGAACACCTTTGAGGCGCGGCGCTCGAACGCCGACACCATCTGCTTCACCACCTCGTCGAAGAAGACGGTGGCGAGCTGCGAGTGCAGGAGGGAGCGAAACTCGAAGGAGATCTGGAGGGGAGGAAGAGAGGGAGGACAAAGTTAGCAGCAGAATGTCAAACAGTGGGGACGCACGTCAGACGTCCCAGCGTGTGTGAAACTGATCCAATGTGAAATCTAACACGGCAGCTGCAGACACGCGGTGTGTGTGCGGTGTGTGTGCGGTGTGTGTGCGGTGTGTGTGTGTGGTGTGTGTGCGGTGTGTGTGTGCGGTGTGTGTGTGCTCACAGAGGAGCTGAAGCACATTCATCTTTGTGTTTGAAATCTTACAGAAAAATCCACGGTGCACGTTCGAGGGTAACCCGGGAGACCAGGACTGAAGCGCCAAACCGTCTCCAGGTGGTTGAAGAGTTTAGCCTCTGAACAGGACGCCTGAAACCAAAAAGGAAGCGTTTGAATTAGCTTGTTGAAGAGACTGAGATACATGTGTTCCCATAAACCCACCAGCTCAAATATCATATAGTGGAGTTTTTAAAAAATGCAAACGTTCTGCAGCTGAATCTGACTTGAAACTTTTGCAGAAACTTAGATCTGAAAATGTGCACACACACACACACACACACACTGAGATGCAATACCTCACCTTGACCAGGTGGGGGCGTACTGAGGTCACAAGGGAGGTGTAGTTCTCGACCACGGGAGGGAAGCCCACAGTCAGCTTGGCCTTGCAGAAGCCGGCTCGTTTGAACACGACGTCAGACTTCTTGCACCAGGGCACAAAGTGGCAGTAGTTCTCCACCCCGGCCACCACCTCGTAGATCTCCTGCATGGAATACCTGATGGGGGGGGGGGGGGCGCGGGGTGGGGGGGGGAGAAGAGCCGTGAGCTCCCAGCGTGCATGTCAGCAAGTAGAACTGGGTCAGCCGCCTCTCTGACATAACACTCAACATGCCTGACCCAGTAAGAAGAAGAAGAAGTGGGTCAGAGAGGGAGCGAGTGGAAACACAGAGAGAGAGAGAGAGAGAGAGAGAGAGAGAGAGAGAGAGAGAGAGAGAGAGAGAGAGGGCGTGCAAGAGAGGAGGAGAATAAAGTGAAGAGTTCAGCTCAGAGAAGAAGACGAGGGGACTCAGAGGAAGATATCAAGCTCAGTTATATAAGTTCATGAGTCCAGCTGAGTCTATTTATACAGCAGATTAGTGTTATGAGCTGTTCTTGGAACAAAGAGAACATTCGGTGCGTCACTCAGAGAGAAACATGAAGTCGAGCTGCAGCACAGACTCAACGTGTGCTCGGCCTGAGACTCACAAGAGACAGAGTGAAGGTGAGAGCGAGGTAAGCAGAACATGTCATCATGAAACACCCCAACCCAAGTGTGTGATCATGTTCAGGTCGCTCATGTCAGACCGGGATTATTCATCCTCGTCAATCTGCACTTTCTTCAAACTAATTATTATTATATTTTTTTTTGGCCTGAGAATCTCATTTCTGTTTCCTGCTGATCCTCGGGGAGTTTGTGAACTGAGCCCGCTGTGAGCCTGCTGTCCTCACCCGATGATGCGTCTCTCTGAGTACTCCTTCTTCTTGGAGAGCGAGTTGGCGAGGTTGAAGAAGCTGCGTGTAGGCAGCGCGGCGCCTCGGCCCGGCATGGCGGCGATCAGCGGAGGCACGCGGGTCATCAGGATCCCGCATGACGACAGGTATCTGATTACAAAACAAAGGAGAGGAAGAGACGCGGGGTCAGTCTCAATCAGCCTGACACACTTTAATAAGAGTCTGCACACGTCTCCAACACGCTACAAGAAATGACCATGTGACCTCACCAAGCCCCCCCCCCCACGTCTCTACGTGGAAACCTTCTCGCAACTCCTGCCAAACATTTGTCTTTGAAATAAAATGGGACACACACACACACACACACACACACACACACACACACACACACACACACACACACACACACACACACACACACACACACACACACACACACACACACACACACTGTAAATGTACTGCAGGCTTCAGTGACCTCCTGAACACCCACGCCACATCAACAAGCTGCCTGTCACTCATCTATCAGCTGTCAATCATTAAACATAACTGTACGAATATCAACGTACACATCTGACAGCACGCAGGCCAGACTGATCCGAGGCCTGGTCCAGACCCAGACACACCTGAGACCAGACTGATCCGAGGCCCGGTCCAGACCCAGACACACCTGAGACCAGACTGATCCGAGGCCCGGTCAGGCCCCGATTCAGAATGAATTGAAGTTATTAGTTCTCCTTCTCGTCTCAGTGATGACGTGACAGAGAACCCACCCAGTCTGATTCCCAGGCGAGACCAGGACCTTCAAAACGTGGTCTCGAGACCGAGACCGGTTTCTATCACTCGACACCAGAAACAAAAACAAGTTATCTGAGGCACACTGAAAATGACTTTACTGTCACTTTTTTGATGCATATTTTATGAACTCTTTAATTATTGTTTTGATGCATTTTTTTCCTACACTTATATTTTTTATCTTTTTTAAAATGTGTTTTTGCACAGTGTGATTTTCTCCTGCTGTAACACTGTGAACGTCTCGGCCTGCGAGATGAACAGATCTTATCTCGTGAACCTCGGCCGACTCTTTGCCTACATTTCTCTACACGTGCTGAATGTATGGCAGGTCAGAGAACAGGCTGAGTCGCTCTGTGATGCAGCGACGATCCTGCTGAAACATGTGAGCTCCCTGCAGGTATGAAACTGATCGACGTGCGTCAGGAGAGGTGAAGCGACGAGGAGAACGGACCAATGAGAAACCTTCCTGGACCGACTCTTCTCTGGCGCCGTGAAGCTGAACTTGTCACCGTGTCCGTCTGCTCGCCACACTGGTATCTGTGTCACTGTTTGATTGGTACACTGTGCCCGGCTGTCACCAGCAGCACCTGCGGCGCCCTGTTCCACCATGTCCCTGGCACCGGATGGTTTGGATGCAGGACAGCGCTCGCCGTGCATATTAAAGCAGCCGTTACGTAACCTCTTCATGTGCGGTGAGGGGAATATCAATGACACCGTTAGCTTGAACTCACACAAGCTTCTCATGGCGTGCGGGGGCAGCCTGTAAACTCGTGGTCACTTCAAAGATAGTCCGTTCACTACTATGAACTGAAAGGTGATACGGCCGACACATGGCGCTGACCTTAAAACTGCCAGGTCCATGCAAGTGTATGAAAGGTCGTGGCTAAGAGGAGGAGGGCGGCGTGCATGTTTAACCTTCAACATCGAGCGTCAGAGGCCGGACAGATTCAGCCAATTAACACATTTCAATCAGAGGTCGTTTATAACCCCCCCCCCCCTGTCCCAGGAGGTTAAAACATTAAACTATAGGGACTTTCCTAATGTTGGCATTAGATCACCACACTATAGCCCAAACATCACCATATTATTTATTGTAATAAATTACATTTCTCGTGCATTATTATGTTTTTGAGGAATCTCACGACCCCCCCTAACTTTAACCCTCCAGGGGGGTCCTGACCCACACTTGGGGAACCACTGGTGTGGAGGACTCTGTTGCTACTTCTGCTTCTTTTTTTGTCAGGTCCTCAGGCCCCGTCTGACAGGGAGAGTCTCCGGCTGTGCGGTCCATGTGTGAATAACTCTCTCACTATCTGTCGATATTTTCAGGATGTGCAAACAGCTTCAACGAGGAGGCAAATTAACAACCAAAAAGATCACTGGAGGAAACTTGGAATCATTTCCAAATCGTGGTGAATAAAAAAAAAAAAAGAAAAAGAACATCAGTCGTCCTCTTGACTCTGAGGATCAGTCCTCTCGACCCCCCACCCCCAAAAACCTGTTCACAGGCGCTTGTGGTTCAAAAAGTGTGTGTCTGCCTGTGATTACACTATCTGCTCAGGTGACAGAGCAGCAGCAACAACGTTTACATGCCATGTTTACCTGACTTACCACACACACACACACACACACACACACACACACACAAACACACACACACACATGAGAGAAAAGTGACAGCAGCTTGAAGTAAGTGATTGTGATGCTGGAGGATTTCGGAAGCCTGACAACAAGGCAGATGACGTCAGTAAGATAGTTAAAATACACAACCACACACACACAGTCATACAAACACATGATTAGGCTACTTACAAACACACACAAGGTCCTGTATATCTTTACACACACACACAACCAATCCACACACACTATGCAGATTATTTTATAATTAATATCCTTATTGATTTTGTTTATCGTAATGATTGCGTTATTATCCTAATCATTATTTGTTATTATATGTTATTTGTCACATCCATACCAATAAAGCGTGCCGACTTTAATTAAAATAGTGAACGAGTTAGTTTCGCTTTACGACAGTTACCGGTGTAGTGGTGAAAACAGTGACCGTGTTATCTGGAGACTTCCAGCTGTGTAACAAGACTACAGTCCTCACGAAGGCCTCACTGTTTATCTCTTTCTATTAAAGTAATAATGAACTGATCAGATCTGTCTCTGATGAGAGACTACACGCAGAAGCTCTGTTGTGTGTTTTTTACTGACACTGTAACCATGACAACGAGGGACACGTCCGGCTGAAAGTCACCAGTCAACACGGTCACCCGTTAAACCGAAACACCGAAACCTGAGATGAACTTTCGTTTGACGAGTTGGCATGTTTACTCAGCTTAAAAGACAAAATATGCTAAATGAAAATGTTAAGAGTGAACTCGGTACCACGGCGACACTTAAACCAAGTCTGGGGAGAGTCTTTTCCTGAACTTTCCCGGTTCAGTCGAGGGATAAAAAGTGAAATAACTTACCTTACGTTGTTTCTAGTCGGTAGTTCTCGTTTTGCTGTTGAGGGAAACTGTTTGAAGCACTCGGCCACTTTTCTCAAGCTCCGACTTCCCCGAGCCATCTTCTCTGTACGGATTTCTTCACTCTGATCCCAAATACACGGACCTCCCTGCCCACAGATTGGCCCCGCCCCTATTGTGACGTCTACAGTCAAAGTCGGGCTGTGATTGGATAACCCATGCCTTGCTGAGAGTTTTTCATTGGCTGGAGTTATTGTTTGTCAACTGAAAGTATCTGACGCGTTTTGCTCGCTCATGCACGAACTTTCACGCGCAGGAATGTCACGAGATGTGTTGGCTCGGGTTACATACGGGGTACGCTCAGGTGATCTTAAAGGTGATTCACCTGCAGAATCACCACATTAAACATTTCAAACTTGGCCCACCGTCTTTTTTTAGGTGATCTTATACTAAAGGCAGTTATCTGAGTATTTGAGTGGAAATATAATATATAAATATAATATAATATATACATTCAATATAATATGGAAATATAATAAGACTCAGAGACGACTTTTAAATCTCTTCTTAAAACTCACTTTTATTGCTTTTATGCGTTGTTGTCGTCTCAGAACAAAACCGAAAACCTTACTTCATTTCATAACTCTTTTGGTATATCAACAACCATACTCAATTAAATATCAACGCATCACAACATGTTGCTATGAGAAAGCTCGCAAAAATTATACACAATTATTATTGACATGACTTCCTCTTTGTTCATCGTTTTGATCTCCTTTAAGATTTCTCTTTTCATCGCTACGAGACACTTTTTGTTGCATCTGTGTGAAATTTTTTGGCCCAGACCATAGACTGTATATATTTATTAAAAACCTTATTTATTTTCATCTATGGTCCAGATCAGGGGGAGCCAAGGAAATGTGGGGTTGATAGTAATAAGTATTAAATAAAAAAAACATGAAGCCTTGTTAACATGCCTGAATAAAACTTGATTATAGAAGATAATTTAACCTATTTTATTTATTGTTTTTATATTTTTATTTTCCACCTTCCAGTCCAGGCGGTTGCGGGGATGAACCTCTAAAATAGTTCACCAACCGCCAATAAACACCAACAAAGAAGAAAAAAGAAGAAGGAAGTCTGGATTATCGCAGCTTCCGGTTTCAGAGTCGAACAACCAGCACCAAAATGGCGAAGATCGCGAAAACGCACGAAGGTAAATAAATGATTAAAAAAAAGAGTAAAAGAAGAGGTTTCTTCTTCGTCTTTGGACTCAGATGTGTCTTAAAATTTTTTAGTTATGCTGCAATGCCTGTATCTCTTGATTATGGTATAATTTAATGATTAAAACGCTTTAAAGCAGCAGGCCGTGAAACGACGCAACGTCGACTCAGATAATGGCGCTGAGTGTCTGATCTAACCGCCGATTAAAATCGGCCTCTAGCGCGTTTCTGGTTTAATTTACTCGATTTCAGATCCATAATCCGAAACACATATCATTTAGAATATAAACGACTGTGCATAATTTAGTGTGGACAACTTTGACTTTAAAAAGCTTTCAAACGGCTAACAAGGTTAGCATTAGCGACACTCATCAACAGCACGCGCACATACGCCTCGCGCTCTGCGGTGTTTTTTATTTATAGTTTGTTTGAGCTTGCAGAACAGTCCGTTTAGATTTGAGCGATCATTTATGTACTGTTCACTTTCAAAATAAATCTTGATGTGTCTTAAAGTTTAATGTGCGCGTGCACTTAAAGACGCAAACAAACGTAAATGATGTGCCTTTATGACGTCACTTATAGTTACTTTACAATACAATTTAGACAGATAATACAAACTCATTAAATATTAAAAAAATACATCTTCAACGTTGACAAGACGTCATCTGCCCAAAAATAATCAACCCTCTGGTGCTGCCTAATAAAGTGTTTGGATTTCATTTGCAGTTGTTTGATTTAAACTTGAATATATTTTGTGTGTTTTAACTCTGTAAGGCATTTCGTAGGAGTAATGCTCTTCTTATAAACTTGTCTGGTCTAGATATCGAGGCCCAGATCCTGGAGATCCAGGGGATGAAGGCCACCCTGCTGGAGGAAGGAGATCAGGGAGTGGGCCTAGACTCGACTGGATTTTTTGACCAGGAGATCTATGGAGGCAGTGACAGTCGTTTTGCTGGATATGTCACATCTATTGCAGCAAATGAACAGGAGGAGGTAAGTGTTTCTCAACTTGAGGTTTAAAAGTGTTTGAGTGTTTTTTCTCCGTGCCATGTCGCAGCGTTATGAGGAGCTTGATTGCTCCACTCTGTCTGTTGTATACGAGCTAGGAGAGTCTTGCCGTGTTGGCGAGATTTGACTAGACTCCTTTGTCTCTCTCCTTCTTCAGGATGAAGAAGAAGATTCAACGACAAGCTTGTTGGGACAAAAGAAGCCAGGGTACCATGCACCAGTGGCCATTCTCAATGCCATCCCTCAGCCAGATGAGCAGGTGAGTGTTGTTTTTGTTTGTCTGCACCAGCTTTGTTTTGGATTAAGAAATGCACTAACACTCTATTCGCCGTCTTTGTTTTGCAGTATGACCCATTTGCAGAGCACCGTCCTCAGAAGATCGCAGAGCGTGAGGATGAATACAAAGCACGGCGCAGACAGATGATCATCTCGCCTGAGCGTCACGACCCTTTTGCAGACGGTAAATTTAGCTATTTTTTTTAAAAGCTTCATTACACCATTTCCTTCTCCCTTTTTTCACGGCTCACTTTAGATGTGACTCCCCCATGACTACCAATGGTTTCATGCCCGTAGTTTTGCTGTTCAACCCTTCGACCACAATGCAATAGCTTGCCTCCCAGACTTTTTACCTTCCCTGTGGTCAATCCTCTGTGGTCCAGGAACATTTTTGGTCCTTCCATTTTACATCAACTTTGAAAAAACTGTTAGTGTGGGCTCGGTTTATGTGGAAAGATGAAAGTTTCGGGGGGTGAAATAAAAAAAACACACTTTAGGGTTACCACACTGTTCAGTGGGAGAGGTGGTTAGGTGTTTAATGTTCAGAGTAGTTCACCTAATAAACGTGGGTCGCAGATGGTTTGTGTGTGAGTCGAAGGGTTAACAATCCCATCTGAGCTTCAGGCTAGACTGTGATGGACAGTGCAGGGACTCTCTAGAAGAGCCATTCAAGCTTTGATGATTGACCGTAGTGTAATTAATCCACCTGGCAATGAACTTAGCTCCGACACGTTGAGATTAGAAAGAGATAAACGACACAGTGGAAAGAGCGTCAGACTCTTATAAAAACATCAGAGTTGGAAGCTGAATACAGTCTCATTAGTCGTCCTGATTTCTCTCATTCTCTGCCAAAAAAGAAGCTAGGCGTGGGCGATATGACTAAATAAAGTTTCATAAAGATATCGACTAAAGTTTCATGTCAGTCGATATCGATATTATCACAATAAACATCAAATGTTTCTTTCTTTTCAAATTGATGGTCTGATTTTTTTTGCTCCTGAGTGAAAGTTGAAGAAACCAGATGGTTACTGTGGTTTAATGTTTCTTTATTGTCCAACTGTGATAAACGAGAGAGGAACATTTCACCATCATCAGCTCGGTGCACGGAGCTGGAAAACGCTGATTTGACAGTTAGCTTCTGGGCAGTAACACTGACTGGCCCGCTGCTTGCTGAGGATCCGTTCACGCTCGTTTGGGACGTTTGGTCATTTCTGTCCTTCGCTGTGTTCAACCGAGCGATATCGTCTCAAACAATGGAAAGGGTTTGTGGCTTTGCCCGTTTTAGCCGCACTTGTCTCCGGCACAGTTTATAGCACACGTGACTCTGTTTATTCTTTTGTGGACTTTAAATATCCGAAACATCTCCAAAGCTGAGCCGCCTTTCAGGTTGTCACGTCAAAGATGTTTTCTCCTGCTCGCTCAGCTCTCCTTACAGCGGTCTTTCCATGCCCCCTCCAAACAACTATATGCCCTCCTACCCAAACCCCTGGGACATGATTGGCTGAGTATGTAATGAGAAAAATGATATTGTGATAATTATCATGCTAGTTTTATCGCCCAGGCCTACCTTTAGTAGCTAAGACCACGCGCGCGCTCGTTGGGCCTCAGCGCAGAGCATGACGATGAAATGATATATTTTAGGTGACGCTAGATCTTCTTAAGGTTCCAGGATTGATACTTCTAGGCCCATTGAGGATGGGACCCAGCTGATTATACATTAAAGTCCACATGAATTGAAAAAAAAAAATGGAAATCAAACATCAGTCTTGCAGCTATTTTAAGGGAACTTAAGGAGAATGTTAATAGCCTGTAAAAAGGCGTCGATAGAGCAAACAGGCGAGACACACGAGACAGTTAGTTTGTCGATTTCTCTCCATTGATAGTGCATCTTCACTCCCCCTGACAACATGAACTAAAGAGGACCTGAGTGTATCAGGTCTGGTCTAGTTAGGGCTTATCTGAAGCCTGCATGTAGAGAGAGCTCTTTGTACAAAGTTGTTGTGTAAATATATTTATATTTTACAACTCTCTCTGTAAAATAGAAATATGTTATCAAGAAAAATTGTGTACAACAATACCACAGGCCCATACTAACTGTCCTTAATTTCTCTCCTACAGCAGTACTGCTTTGCCAGTCCTGTACTGCACTCTGTTAAGGGTGCAGCAACTCATCCTGTGTAGGTTATGGGGATCACAGGGATCTTGTCAGTTTGGTCAGGGTCCACTGGCTGCTTGTTTGAGGGGAATCAGATGCAGCCCTGCTACAACAAACCTCAACCCCACCCCCCTTATAAGAGCCTTATAAGTCTATTTATTTGGCTTTCAAAAATAAGTCAAATTCACGAGGCATTCACTTTGAATATTTACATATTTGCCTTTTTTCAGCAGTTATCTTTTCCCTGAAAGTCAAGATCTAAAAATGAGACGATCCGCCTGGCTCTGGCATCATGTTAAAGAGATTTATCTTCACTTATTTGCCTCATTTACTTTTGTATTGTAGTAATGTCATTCTTAGACTGGAAGTCTTGACTTTGATTTTTATCTGCTAGTGTAAATACAGGGGGGAGTCTACCACAGGGTCACACATTATGTCCCAAGAAGATGCTTCTGTTTTTTTTTTGTTTTTTTGAGTGCAATGAATCAATGCATCACAGGTGGTATACTGTTGTGTGTGAGTTCAAACCCTTTTCCAAAGTGTTACTAATGGTAAAGAGAAATTTTCTAGGCTTCTTTTCTGCCGGTTGAAGTCTGACTGCAGATGGACCCTTGGCACTGAAAGTGTACGTATTCTGAAGAGCACAGCCCAGGACCCCTGCATCAGTGATGGCTATAACTTCTTAATCCACATTAAAGAAAGCACCACAAACTCAGCTCTTCTCTCTATGTATCTGCTTGTTTTTCATTAGAATGCTATGACTGTATGTAAGAAAGACAACTGTATTATTTGTATGTAATTAAGAAGGACTGTTTCTTTAGAAAAACAAACAGGAATGTAAGTTAATCTGTTGGTTAAAAGAGTCAGGGTTAGCTGGCTGTGTTTGTGCTTGCTGTGTTTGTATGAAGTGGGGTCTCTGGAGTGTAAACTGATGAGTGTCCTCTGTTCTTGTTGGTGCTCTTTCGCGCAGGGGGCAAAACGCCGGACCCCAAGATGCAGATCAGGTCGTACGTGGACGTCATGTTGGAGCAGAACCTGTCCAAAGAGGAGGTGAGTGTCTACTGGGAGACGGGTGGTAAACAAGCACCGGTGTTCTGCCACAGAATGGATTCACTACCAGTGCTGGTTGAAGCACACACAAGGCTACACTGATTGAGCAAGCTAGCAGCTACAGTGTCAGATTAATAAAAGTTACAGAGTGATTAGGTGCAGGCTCTTTCTCTGGAGTCTGTTATCCATCCTAACGCTGACGCTGTCGGTTTGCAGAGGGAGATTCGTCTGCAGCTTGCAGAGAAGGCCAAATCTGGGGACCTGAAGGTGGTCAACGGTTCTGCTGCAAGCCAAGCTGCCGCTAAACGTAAGCGTCGCTGGGACCAGACAGCGGACCAAACCCCCTCGAATACAACGCCCAAAAAGATGTCCAGCTGGGACCAGGCAGACAACGCGTCTGAGGTGAGACACGGACGCTCCCGACTCTCCCAGCTGAACGTTCACACTGAGAACAGAAATGTTGTTTGTGAGGATGAAAGTTGTCTCACTTGTGTTTTTAATTTGTACCCGTGTAGACTCCGGGACACACCCCTGCACACACGCCTTCAAACAGCCGATGGGACGAAACCCCCGGCCGCAATAAAGGCAGTGAGACCCCTGGAGCCACCCCAAGTTCACGCATGTGGGACCCCACCCCCAGCCACACACCTGCCGGTGCCGCCACTCCTGGCAGGGACACGCCGGGCCACGCCACACCCGGACATGGTGGAGCCACAGGAAGCGTTCGCAAGAACCGCTGGGACGAGACGCCAAAGACAGAAAGAGAGACCCCGGGTCACGGGAGCGGCTGGGCTGAAACGCCACGCACGGACAGGGGAGACGAGTCGGTCGGCGAGACTCCGACTCCAGGGGCCAGTAAGAGGAAGTCTCGGTGGGATGAAACTCCTGCGAGTCAGATGGGATCCTCGACGCCACTTCTTACCCCGGGGAAAACTCCGATAGGAACGCCAGCTATGAACATGGCCACCCCAACACCAGGTGGAGAAGAATTTCATTATTTTTGTATTTGTGCAAATTCTAGTTATGTCCAAAGTAACCGATGAAACAAACCCAATAAGCCCCTTCACGTTTTCTGTCAGTGTTTTTAACAATCTCGCTCCTGTTTGCTCTCAGGTCATCTGATGAGCATGACCCCAGAGCAGCTGCAGGCGTGGCGGTGGGAGAGAGAAATTGATGAAAGGAACCGACCTCTCACCGATGAGGAGCTTGACGCCATGTTTCCAGAGGGATACAAGGTTCGTGTCCCGTTTACAAACTCAGAGGGAAGATTTCATTACAAATAAAAATAAATAGTGCTGACAGTTAAATTTCCTCCCCGTCAGGTCTTGCCTCCGCCGGCAGGCTACGTGCCAATCCGAACTCCGGCTCGTAAGCTCTCAGCCACGCCCACTCCTATCGGCGGCATGACGGGCTTCCACATGCAGGTCGAGGACCGCACCACCAAACAGATGAACGACCAGCCGTCAGGAAACCTCCCCTTCCTCAAACCTGACGACATCCAGTATTTTGACAAACTGCTGGTGAGTCGTGTCTCTGCGTGTATCCACAGAGATCCACCGCTGGATGTGTGTGATGATGGACGTGTGTAATAATAATAATGTGTATGACAGGTCGAGGTGGACGAGTCCACGCTGAGCCCAGAGGAACAGAAAGAGAGGAAGATCATGAAGCTGCTGCTGAAGATAAAGAACGGGACGCCACCCATGAGGAAGGTGTGTCGTCGTTACTTCTGCACGATTAATTAAAAAAAAGACTTTTAATCAGTTCTAAATGTAAAGATCTAGAAACAATGTGAAACTCTTAAAATACTCCTTATTGCAAGATCCACACCCAGCACTCGGCCTCCACGTGGCCACAGTGTGAATATTTACTTGCTAAAAAATCTCCTGCTGCTCTCGGTGGAGGTCGAAGTGTCGACCGTCATGATCTGCTGAGAGCAGCGGACAGACGACGATGGCTTCCTTTAGCGTGATGTGATTCAGTGTGTGGTGAAACTCGTCCCTGACCGTCTCTCCCTCTCCAGGCTGCTCTGCGTCAGATCACGGATAAAGCTCGTGAGTTCGGAGCGGGACCGCTCTTCAACCAGATCCTGCCTCTCCTGATGTCGCCCACTCTGGAGGACCAGGAGCGCCATCTGCTGGTCAAAGTCATCGACCGTATTCTCTACAAACTGGACGACCTGGTTCGACCATACGTGCACAAGGTAGGCTCCGTGTGAAAGCACTTTCTCTAACAGTGTGTGTGTGTGTGTGTGAGAGTGTGTGTGTGAGCGAGGCGCTCGCTAACTCGCCCATGTTTTACGTGTTCAGATTCTGGTGGTGATCGAGCCGCTGCTGATCGATGAGGACTACTACGCCAGAGTGGAAGGCAGAGAGATCATCTCTAACTTGGCAAAGGTAACGTCAAACAATTTTTTTTTTCCACTTCCTGCGAACTATTCTCGCCTGTTCAACCGGTCCGTGGTCAGATCAGGGCTAGTCGTTCGCTAGAGTAACACCAACACGAGAGCTAGCAGACCTGACCTCCATGTCCCGTCTGTTCTCACCCTGCACCCGTTGGTTACACTCAGATTTTTATGCTTTTATACATATTAATCATCTCAGCCTACAAACACTGTCGTTGTTTTCCTGTCAAAGCCGTGAGCGCCATCTCTCGCAGCGATTACATGTTTGACACGTGTCTCTGTCCCGTCCGCTCAGGCTGCAGGTTTGGCTACGATGATCTCCACGATGAGACCCGATATCGACAACATGGACGAGTACGTGAGAAACACCACGGCCCGAGCCTTCGCCGTGGTGGCGTCCGCTCTGGGCATTCCCTCCCTCCTGCCTTTCCTCAAGGCCGTGTGCAAAAGTAAGAAGTCGTGGCAGGCCCGGCACACGGGCATCAAGATCGTGCAGCAGATCGCCATCCTGATGGGCTGCGCCATTCTGCCCCACCTCCGCAGCTTGGTGGAGATCATCGAACACGGTCAGTTAACACGCACATCTGTGAAGTCCAACCTCTTCAGGTAATATTTCTAAATCGGAGCTCTGACTGTTTCCTGTCGGTTGATTGGCTCTGCAGGTCTGGTGGACGAGCAGCAGAAGGTCAGGACCATCAGCGCCCTGGCTATCGCCGCTTTGGCCGAGGCTGCGACTCCGTACGGTATCGAATCCTTTGACTCGGTCCTCAAGCCGCTGTGGAAGGGTATCAGACAGCACAGAGGAAAGGTGAGAAACCCAAACAAAAACCCTGCAGCTGAATATATGACTGAAGTTTAATGCAAGATCCACACCCAGCACTGAGCCTGACTGTGGCTGCAGTGTGAATATTTACTTGCTATAAAGTCTCCTCTGAGGAGCTGCTGCTGTCAGACGAGGTCAGAAAGAAAGACGATAAAAACTCTGCTGGGAGCATCAGACAGATAACGTTCATCATCACGTCCAACATGGCACGCCATCTTTGAGTCTGTACTCACACTTCATCTGTCACCAGGGTCTGGCTGCCTTCCTGAAAGCTATCGGCTACCTGATCCCCCTGATGGACGCCGAGTACGCCAACTACTACACCAGAGAGGTGATGTTGATCCTCATCAGAGAGTTCCAGTCGCCCGACGAGGAGATGAAGAAGATTGTGCTCAAGGTAAAACATGCTGGAAATGGTCTTCTGCCCAAACGGTTCAGGACCCCGTGTCCACTTCCTGTTTTCTGAGCAGAATAAATAAATTGCTGCACGTCCGTTTGAAGTCGTCTGACCTGCTCTCGTGGTGTTTTGCGCCCTGCAGGTGGTGAAGCAGTGTTGTGGCACCGACGGTGTTGAAGCCAACTACATAAAGACTGAGATCCTGCCGCCCTTCTTCAAGCACTTCTGGCAGCACAGGATGGCTCTGGACAGACGCAACTACAGACAGGTGAGACAGGAGGTCATGGTCCCGTACGTGTGTTCATGAATCCAGCACGCTCAAACCTTTCTCCAGTCTTAACGGCGTCATCGTGACCTTGTTGCATAAACTCCCTTTAGTTCCTTCCTAAGCTCGCAGAGTTTCCTGAAAGCTTCTTACCTCGTCGACTTTGCTCCGACTTTACAGCAGTTTGTGTTGCATAAGTGCAGAAAGAGACTCGTTTACTTCTGTGACATCACGGATACCGAACTGACCTTCATGTTATCAGCTGAATATGCGCACGCTGTCCCCTGCGAACTATTCTCGCCTGTTCAACCAATCCGTGGTCAGATCAGGGCTAGTCGTTCGCTAGAGTAACACCAACACGAGAGCTAGCAGACCTGACTTCCATGTCCCGTCTGTTCTCACCCTGCACCCGTTGGTTACAGTCACTCAAACATGCATGCATACAACCCACTGAGCTCACATGTTCAAGCATCCTTAGCCCGGGTGTGTTTATGATTCATGGTTAATGGGATTGTCTAACACACACTTCCTGGTCAGTTGGTGGACACCACGGTGGAGCTGGCCAACAAAGTGGGAGCAGCAGAGATCATCTCTCGTATCGTCGACGACCTGAAAGATGAGGCCGAGCAGTACAGAAAGATGGTGATGGAAACCATCGAGAAAATCATGGGAAACCTGGGCGCCGCCGACATCGACCACAAGCTGGAGGAGCAGCTGATCGACGGCATCCTGTACGCCTTCCAGGAGCAGACGACCGAGGTGAGAGGATCCGCCCTGACCGCTTTGATCGATCTGCAGAGCGTCTGTTTCAGGCTGTGACACTTGTTCTGTCTCTGCAGGACTCTGTGATGCTGAACGGCTTCGGCACCGTGGTTAACGCCCTGGGGAAACGTGTGAAGCCCTACCTGCCTCAGATCTGCGGTACGGTGCTGTGGCGTCTCAACAACAAGTCCGCCAAGGTCCGTCAGCAGGCCGCTGATCTGATCTCACGTACAGCCGTGGTCATGAAGACATGCCAGGAGGTAAAGGATGAAGAAGTGCAAACATACTTTCTTCTTTTTTACGTGTTCATAAACTAACGCATGCGTCTGTTTCTGTGTCTGCAGGAGAAGCTGATGGGTCACTTGGGCGTTGTGCTGTACGAGTACCTGGGAGAGGAATACCCCGAGGTGTTGGGAAGCATCCTTGGAGCACTGAAGGCCATCGTGAACGTCATCGGTACGTCTCCTTCTTCACTGCATGTCAACCCGTGTTAGGGAGTCGTGCAGGTTTACAGACGTGTAATTGGCTGTTTGATCGTTTCACTGCAGGTATGCACAAGATGACTCCACCAATCAAAGACCTGCTCCCTCGTCTGACCCCCATCCTGAAGAACAGACACGAGAAAGTGCAGGAGAACTGCATCGACCTGGTGGGCAGGATCGCCGACAGGTCAGTGCGATTATAAAACCTCTTCGATGTGACTTTATGAATCGCCCGACGTTCTTCTTCTCTAACTTCCTGTTTGTGTTCAGGGGTGCCGAGTACGTCTCCGCCAGAGAGTGGATGAGGATTTGTTTCGAGCTGCTGGAGCTGCTGAAGGCTCACAAGAAGGCGATCCGCAGAGCGACCGTCAACACGTTCGGTTACATCGCCAAAGCCATCGGGTGAGTGTCCTCGAGTCCTTCATGTTTGAGCTCATGGTGTCTGAAGATCTGATTCAGTGTTCTTCATCCTCGCCGTTACTTCTGTCTATGTTTGAAACGTCTTCCTGCTCGCTCCGTCCTCTCAGCCCTCACGACGTCTTGGCCACGCTGTTAAACAATCTGAAAGTCCAGGAGCGTCAGAACAGAGTCTGCACCACCGTGGCCATCGCCATCGTCGCCGAGACCTGCTCGCCCTTCACCGTGCTGCCGGCGCTCATGAACGAATATCGCGTCCCGGAGCTCAACGTGCAGAACGGCGTCCTGAAGTCGCTCTCCTTTCTGTTTGAGTACATCGGAGAGATGGGCAAAGATTACATCTACGCCGTCACGCCGCTGCTGGAGGACGCACTCATGGACAGGTAGGAAGAAGGTCGATCACACAAGGTCAAACTTGAAGGTCGTTTTGAAATGTTCTGACCCGTACTTGCGTCCTCCTGCAGAGACCTGGTCCACAGACAGACGGCAAGCGCAGTGGTCCAGCACATGTCTCTGGGCGTCTACGGCTTCGGCTGTGAGGATTCTCTGAACCACCTGCTGAACTACGTTTGGCCCAACGTGTTTGAGACGTCACCTCATGTGATCCAGGCCGTCATGGGCGCGCTGGAGGGGCTGAGGGTCGCCATCGGACCCTGCCGCATGCTGCAGTACTGCTTACAGGTAAGAACCCGGGTGTCATTAGACGAGAGGCGGGGCTACACCCAGCGGCCAATCACAGAGCTGACACGTAGAGACCAGAAGGGATCAGAAGCTGTTATAAGTTGTGAAGCTAAAACATCAAACGTGACTTCCTGTTTGGCTGTTTCTCTCCAGGGTCTGTTCCATCCAGCCAGGAAGGTGCGAGACGTCTACTGGAAGATCTACAACTCGATCTACATCGGCTCGCAGGACGCCCTCATCGCTCACTACCCGCAGGTCAACAACGACGACAAGAACATCTACGTGCGCTACGAGCTCGAGTACTCTTTGTAAATACGATTTAATATCCTTCGTTCTTTTCTCCTCCGCACCGTCGACTCAGTCAGGTTTTAGTTTTAGCTCGTTCTGCCCTTTTTTTGATGCCACCTTAACGAAAACAGAGCATGAAAACTTGGAGAAACAAAAGAAAGGGACACTGTAGAGTCTGTATGTATTTTTTATTTTGACTGTTTTTTGAGCGTCTCTGCGAGGAAAGGCCGAGGTCACGCTGACCTCCTCCGAAGATAACCGAGCAGCCGTCATCACGATGTTTTAAATATTTGGATTATGTTTTTCTTTTTTGTGTTCAGATCAGCCTTGTGCTCCCTTTACACAAAGATGTCCCCCCCCCCCCCCCCCATTCCCTCTGTTCTCATTAGGTTGCTTTATTTAACCAAATAAAATAATTGTGTATAAAAGTCATTTTTTGTCTGACTGATTTATTCCTTTTTTTACAGCTCAGACTTTATTTATACCTGAGCAGCAACTTCCTATTTTGAAACATGAATGCTGAAGTGTAACATCCTGCAGTACCTGGAGTGTCCACTAGAGGCAGGCTGCAGTACCTGGAGTGTCCACTAGAGGCAGGCTGCAGTACCTGGAGTGTCCACTAGAGGCTGGCAGCAGCAGCACAGGAAGTCACATACACACCCATTCAAACAGCCTGTTTTTACAGCAGACATGAACATGTTTACAGCCTGCTTCAAAAAACCAAATAGGTGTGATTAGCTCATGTCTCCATCCACACACACTGTACGGGGGGAATGTTTTGATGACTCAGCAGTTCTGATTGGATGAAGGATCAGAGGTCTGCTGGAGCCCTCTGGCATCACAGCACTGGTCTGGGAGGAGACGAGGAGCTGGGTTTACTTCCTGTTGGGAGAATCCAGACACTAACTTGAAACCTGATGATTCGGCCTCCGGGTTTAAAATGTGGCACACGTGCAGCCTCTGCCATCAGTGTGTGAATGTGTAGGTGTGACCTGCAGCCTCTGCCATCAGTGTGTGAATGTGTAGGTGTGACCTGCAGCCTCTGCCATCAGTGTGTGAATGTGTAGGTGTGACCTGCAGCCTCTGCCATCAGTGTGTGAATGTGTAGGTGTGACCTGCAGCCTCTGCCATCAGTGTGTGAATGTGTAGGTGTGACCTGCAGCCTCTGCCATCAGTGTGTGAATGTGTAGGTGTGACCTGCAGCCTCTGCCATCAGTGTGTGAATGTGTAGGTGTGACCTGCAGCCTCTGCCATCAGTGTGTGAATGTGTAGGTGTGACCTGCAGCCTCTGCCATCAGTGTGTGAATGTGTAGGTGTGAAAGTGTTTTGAGTCTCAGAAGACGAGAAAAACAAATATACAGCCTGAGTCCAGTAACCTTCTGCAGCTGTTTTTAGTTTGAAAGTGGATGTTTAAAGAGGTCTCGTGACTCCATCAGTCTTTCTGAAATCCTCCCTGAGTGTCCCAGTTCCTTTTCTCTGTAACATGTCTGATGGTTAAATTAGGAATTCACTCTCACTAAAAAAAAAAAAAAAAAAACCCAACACACATTAATGCATGAGCGCTCAGACACACAAAGAAGAGAAGAACCTCCCCCACTCCATTCAACATGACTGCTGCTGCACAGCCGAGCGCTCTGACCCAGATTCTGCTGCCAGACTCTGTGTGTGTGTGTGTGTGTATGTGTGAGTGTGTATGTGTGAGTGTGTGTGTGTGTGTGTGAGAGTGTGTGTGTGTGTGTATGTGTGAGTGTGTGTGTGTGAGGGATATTCCTAGAAAAGCAGAGGCCTGATTGTGTTCCATAGAAAGTTTCAGCTCCTTACAGATATTGCTGTTTTAAAAATAATGGAGGGTTGATTGGTCATGTGGGTCGCGCGAAGGGTTAACCTGACCCGGTCACATGTGCGCAGTGTGTGTGTGTGTGTGTGTGTGTGTGTTTTCTGCTCCGTGGCTAATGTGTGAACTACATACATTGGTCATGTGACGCTCACGGCTCCGTCAGGCTGAAACTGAACAGGTCAAAGAAATGAAGCAGAGAATCATAAACATACTTACAGAACATATTTTAAAGGGGACATATGATGGGAAATCATGAACATGCATTCAGTAACCTGAGAGTCTACTGACCCACAACATGTGAACTACATGTGAACTACATGTGAACTACATGTGAACATGAGGTGCAAAGTGAACTCTGCAGGTTTCTGACTGTCTGGATGCTTTTATGCTGTTGGAAGTTTCTGGAGAGTTGAAGGTTAATGTTCTCCTCCTGTTGACAATAAAGATTTATTCTAACGTATCACAGCGACACCCCCCCCCCCCCCCCCCCCCCCCCCCCAAGCTGTAAACCGTCTGTACGTGAATATAAACAAGTGAACTTTCTTCTCCACATTAGAAACATAAATTCTGCACATTTCGTTTGAGCTGCTGAGCCACACACACACACACACACACACACACACTCTGCTTTGTGTTTGTTGAGTCAACATCGGGAGGAAACCTGTGTTCATCATGTGTTCCCTGCAGGGACAGAACTGGGATTCACAGATGTAACTTCCTTTATTTAAAACACTTACTGAGATATTTCTGGACTCATCAAACTTCCTCTCTGCTTTAGAAACAGACCTTGGTCCTCTTCATCACATCTGCATGGGGTCAAATGGGGCCTGAAATTGTCGTTGTTGGTCCATAAAAATATATGAAACATTAAATATTGAACATGTGAAATGAGCTGCACTTCGTGATGCTGCAGCCTTTGGTGTGTTTGTGTCTTTCTTTGTGCATCCAGCAGGTGGCAGCAGCGAGGAGGTTGATGCTGAGGAAGCTTCTCCTCCACTTCTGCATCTGAGAGGAGGAGGAGGAGGAGGAGGAGGAGGAGGAGGAGAGAAAGGCAACAACTTCCTGTGTGTCGATCTGCGTTGAGCCGAGTTCAGGCTGCTGCTGCTCCGGGAGGCTTGTGTCTGTGCACACCGGGCAGGAGGAGGCTTCAGCGGGGGGAGAAGGTAGTGTATGGGCCGGAGAGACTCCCGGGAGCTCCGTGCAGAAGGGAACAGATAAAACAGGAGACATAAATGTGGATTGTTGACTCCGGAGGGTCCCGCAGATCCTGCTCCAGAGCGGCCGCCTGGGCTCAGCAGACCCGCCGCAGATAGCGTCACCGGAGCGGGGCTGATGTTGGCCGTGGTGCTCGGCCTTCATCCTCTTCTTCATCATCCAGCCTGCTGTTTGGATATTTAGCCGAGGGGGAGTCCCACGGGAGGAGCGGAGCGAGCAGCGGGGCAGCGGCGCAGCAGCGCCCCGTGCATGGTGCAGCGGGGCCGGGGAGCGAGTGGATGAGACGCCGGAGCTGACCCAGAGATGGCTGTGCTCAAACTGGCCGACCAGGTAGACCCTGCTAGCTGCTGTTAGCTTAGCATTAAACATCTGTTTGATAGACATGCATCTTTAATATCGCTGCTTTTCTTTGTGTTGCGTTCACGGACGTGTGTCCGTCTGGAAAGCATCATTATTACACATCATTCATTCATAAAGCTGCAGGGACCTGGACCTTTCTGTGCGTCCTGATTTAGACTTTTATGGTTCTAATTTTCGGTGTTCCGTTATAATTAGGACAGCCCACTTCTTCTCTGATACTTCCTGCTCCGTTTCCTTCCGCAAGCATCCTCACTGAGTCCTGTCCACCCCGGGGACACAGCTGGGTTACTGCTCTTAAATATATAAATGACATGATATAAAGCTTCTTTATTTATCTTTCACTCTTTGTGTGTTTGCATCATGTCCTCCTGATTTATCAGCTCTGAAGGGCACTAACTACACACAGCTATTTATAAAAAATATTCTGATTGTGTTAAAATACAAATTGCAATAAATTCAGACTTTTACAGTGATATGTGGGAAAGCACATTTTAATCCTCTAATTGGCAGCTCAAACAGGTTCTAGATGAAATAAGGTGTAAAATAATGGTTTTTGTATTTAACCTTTGTTGAAACAAGTTGGTCCCATTGAGTTAAAAAAAACCCCTCTCTCTATTCCAAGAGAGACGAAAACACGACATTACAGACGGAGACAAAGTACGAACACTGAAGTTTGCATTAAGAGAGGAAAACCATCGATGAGTCAAATCTGTGAGTCAGCAGTTCAAGACACAAACATGGACGTCCTGTCGAGTCTGCGTCCAGGTCTTTCATTTTAGTCTTCAAAACATTCAAGGACTCCAGCTCCTGGAATGTTTTAAATCCCTCTGCCACAGATTCCAGGAGGCTTTTTCCCAGTTTGTGTCCGAGCGTTTGGGACAGAGACGTCCTGAGAGAATAAAAACAGAAGAGTGAGGAAGCAGAGCAAGAAGCTCCTTAAAGGTGTGTGAGCCGACGAGCACGCCGTCCGACCCGTCCTGGGACCTCGGAGCTTCTTGAGGAAGTTTCAGGAATCTTATTTTCAACATAAGTGTCTCGTAACACAACACGAGATGATGTCACGGTTCGGTCCTTCGTTTCACTTCCTCTTCAGGCTCGTGCTCATAATTAGTTTCACTTTAAGTTTCCCGAGATGTGAAAAAAAAGATTTAGCATAACTTGATTAGAATCAGCGAATCGTACGAAAGTGTTCCCACAAAGAGGCTGCTTGTCTGATAATCTCGTGTCCGTAAGATTTTGTGGTTTGCACATTCCATCAGTGATTAATAACATTATTCTAATCCTTGGCACGCCGACCTCGTTCCCAAATTATGTAAACAAGTGTGAGAACCAACATGTGGAAATATGTGTGACCATGCACGAGACGAGTTTGTTTGCAGAGGTTCAGGAGTTGTTGCTGAGTTACGTCTTCCTGTCCTTTATCGAGTCAATCTGCAGGAAATAGAATCACAAACACGTCCAGATATTTCACCTCTTATTTCCTTTAAGGATGAATAGTGAAGGTCGATTGATGTAAAAATCAAGATTCTTCTCTTCTAAGATTTAAAATCGATTCATAACATCCAAAACTTTGTAATAAAATCGTTGGGTAGCCGAAGTGGTCGGTGTAAAGTGGTTCCCAGTGTTGCCAAAGCTTCTCCATGTTCCTCTAACATGTCTGTCTCCAAACCCCCAATGATGAGACAAGTCCATCCTCTCCGTCTTCTGCCTGCTCAAACAGGCCGTTTGGAGATGTTCCCTTCATGACATCACAAAGGGCAGTAGCCCCTCCCCCAGGTGGGTGACACTCCCACAGCTAGGTGTTTGTTCTGCCCTCTGAGTCTGCCTTCTCACCGTAAACAATAGGACATGGAGCCAGAAAGCACAGAGTACACCCGAGCCCTTCCAGAGAGGGGGCGTGGTCAGACACAGCTCATTTACATATTTAAAGCTACAGACACAGAAACAGCCTGTTCTGAGCAGGGCTGAAATAGAGGGGTTTATAGACATGATCAAATACAGGATCAGAGTGGATTTACAACAACACACTTCACACACATGATGAAGAGGAGCGAGGACACTGATTTCACCTGAAGAGGAGGAGGAGGTCATGTGACCTTTAATAAATAACAAGTTTCCGTCTGGTTTTTTAACGAGTGTGTCGATGAATCCGTTCAGGATGAAAGTCCGCCTGTATCCGAGGAGACACAGAATCGTTTCAGGCTTTGTTGCTGCAGCCGTATCAGATCTGTCGAGATCTTCAAGGGAGGAAAGAGCTGCATGTTTTTTTTATTTTTTTGATGTAAGTCAGAAGAAGTGAGGGACTTCCTGTTTTTCTCAGACAACATGCTGATGAGGCCTGATAACTGGATGCCTCAGCTCATCGACTC
>NC_136702.1:764946-774946 GCF_947650265.1 Symphodus melops | reverse complement strand
CTGCTGCACACTTGTGCAACATGTAAACACAAAGATGTTTCTCGTACGTTGACCTCTGACCTCTTCTCTCTCTCTCTCTCTCTCTCTCCACGTGTTCGTCAGATGGTGAACCTCCTCCTCGCCAAGGGAGCGAACATCAACGCCTTCGATAAGAAGGACGGCCGCGCGCTGCACTGGGCTGCTTTCATGGGTGAGTTTGTTGGAGACGCGTCACGCCGTTTATTTCCTGCAAGCCGTCAGCTGCACGTATTCATAGAAATCGATGAGTCACCTGAAGCTGCGTGGGGGAGTTTTGTTTTGTTTCAACGCCGAGAAGAGAAAAACAGAAACATCACACACTGACACGAAACACAACCGAACTTTTAATATGAAAACAAACGCACCTTCAATCACTGCGCCCCCTGCTGGACAGATTAACGGTTGCAACTTCATTTCCATTAACAACATTAACCCCTTGTGTTCCTGCTCTGCAGGTCATTTGGATGTGGTGTGTCTGCTGGTGAGTCAGGGGGCCGAGATCAGCTGTAAGGACAAACGGGGGTACACTCCCCTCCACACGGCGGCGTCCAGCGGACAGATCGCTGTGGTCAAACGTCTGCTGAACCTGGCTGTGGAGGTCAGGACACACAATCCCCCTGCTGACACACACACACACACACACACACGCACACTGCTGTAATGAAAGATCTGTGTTTTTATGTCCGACAGATCGATGAGTCCAACGGGTTTGGGAACACAGCGCTCCACTTGGCGTGTTTTAACGGTCAGGACGCCGTCGTCAGTGAGTTGATCGATTATGGCGCCAACGTCAGCCAGTCCAACAATAAGGGTTTCACCCCTCTGCACTTTGCTGCGGCGTCCACACACGGAGCGCTGTGTTTGGAGTTTCTGGTCAATAACGGCGCCGACGTCAACGTACAGGTACGCCGCTCCGCCTGCTGACAGAGACGTCATGACGACCTGATTCTATGTGTAAATATTTATTTTTCACTTTCTGTCCGTCACGCTCAGAGTCGGGATGGAAAGAGTCCTCTTCACATGACGGCGGTCCACGGACGCTTCACTCGATCTCAGACCCTCATCCAGAACGGTGAGACGTCTTTAGTCTGTTTTTCTGTCTGAGCATCTCTTAAAGGAGCGATGCCCCCTAGTGTTTAAAATGAGTACTGCAGTCTAAACTCTAATCATCACAGAGAGCTGGCTCCGCCCCCTCCTCTCACACAGGTCAGCATGTAGAGACACTGTAGCTTCAGTGTTTAGCCAGCTCTGCATGTGGTGGACACTGTAGCTTCAGTGTTTAGCCAGCTCTGCATGTGGTGGACACTGTAGCTTCAGTGTTTAGCCAGCTCTGCATGTGGTGGACACTGTAGCTTCAGTGTTTAGCCAGCTCTGCATGTGGTGGACACTGTAGCTTCAGTGTTTAGCCAGCTCTGCATGTGGTGGACACTGTAGCTTCAGTGTTTAGCCAGCTCTGCATGTGGTGGACACTGTAGCTTCAGTGTTTAGCCAGCTCTGCATGTGGTGGACACTGTAGCTTCAGTGTTTAGCTAGGTCTGCATGTGGTGGACACTGTAGCTTCAGTGTTTAGCCAGCTCTGCATGTGGTGGACACTGTAGCTTCAGTGTTTAGCCAGCTCTGCATGTGGTGGACACTGTAGCTTCAGTGTTTAGCCAGTTCTTCTGATCCTAGTTTGAGCAGCTTTCTGCTGCTGGAGCTTATTAGAAACATGCAGAGGCTTTTTAGCTCGGGTACAATCACTTCTATCTGAAGCAGTTCCACTGCCCGCTTCCATCGCTGCAACACCTGTTCACCTGATAACTGCTCTCATATCTGGCAAACCCAGGGGCGTCCAAAACGGCCTTCAAAGCCCCGCCTACCTTCTCTGGTCCAATCAGATCCAGAGCATTCAGGAGCAGAATCTAAAGTTAGAAGGAGGACATACTGGCTGCTGCATTGTTGTCAGAGAAGCTTCAACACAGCAGGTTTCCTTCATGATCACACAGGAAGAGAGCAGCTCTCTGATTGGCTGATTGATCACACAGGAAGAGAGCAGCTCTCTGATTGGTCCTGAATAACTTCTGGTTTTATTTCAGGTGGGGAGATCGACAGTGTGGACAAAGACGGAAACACTCCTCTCCACATCGCCGCTCGTTACGGTCACGAGCTCCTCATCAACACGCTCATCACCAGTGGAGCCGACTGCACGAGGTTCGAGCGTCGGCTTCAATTTAAACCTGTGTTGAATTGTTACATTGACAAAGTTATGCAGAGAAATAAAGAGCGTGTTGTGTCCTCTCTGCATCTCTCTCTGAAGACGAGGAGTCCACGGCATGTTCCCTCTGCACCTGGCTGCCATGAACGCTCACTCCGACTGCTGCAGGAAGCTGCTGTCCTCAGGTAGCACTCAACCTTTCCCCACCCCTCCTCCTGCAGCCTCCCAACTTCATCTCTGCTTTTGTTTTTCTCGTTGCACTTCCTGTTAACACTTCGTGCCTCCGTGCTGAATTAGAAACTCGTCTGTTTGGCAGCGACTTGATCAGATTGGAGGTTTTTTTTCTCTCAAGCACACACATTCAGCTCTGTCCAAATTTAAGTCACATTGTTCCAGCGACAAAACGCTCTCCCTCTGCCTCCTCTTCAGAGCTCCAGCGGCGGTCGCTGGCGCCTTGTTTACATCGGAGAAAGTTTCCTTCACTTTTGAAACAAATCTGTATTTCCACTCCTCCCTTGTGTTTGTCCTTCGTTTTGACCACTTCAGAGGAGCCGGCTTTATTAAACAAATGTGAAGGAGGAAAGACGACAGTCCTCCGTGGCTCCAGATCTCTTTGGATGGTTTTTGTAAAAAAAAAAGGTCCCGTCGGCCCTCGTGTCTGCAGCTGTGGAGCTCCTCGTGTAGCCCGACAACAAAGGAAGTAATTTACATGTGTTTGAGTGTCGGTGCAGCTGCAGCCTTGTTGTTGTTTGCAGCCCGAGCTCTTTGAGTTGGTTGCACTAAATCAGCGGCTGAAAGAGCTGCTCATGATTTAAAGGCAGCAAAAAGAAAAGGAGCTGCTAACCCAAGAGAGGGTTACGTCCTTCACGAGTCCCAGGTCAGATTTTAGTCCCCCTCACTATGCTAACTCAATGCTACGCTATGTCTCTAGTCTATCTACAAATCCCCCAATGATGAGAAAAGTCCGTCCTCTCCGTCTTCTGCCTGCTCAAACAGGCCGTTTGGAGATGTTCCCTTCATGACATCACAAAGGGCAGTAGCCCCTCCCCTTCATGACATCACAAAGGGCAGTAGCCCCTCCCCTTCATGACATCACAAAGGGCAGTAGCCCCTCCCCCAGGTGGGTGACACTCCCACAGCTAGGTGTTTGTTCTGCCCTCTGAGTCTGCCTTCTGACCGTAAACAATAGGACATGGAGCCAGAAAGCAGCGAGTACACCCGAGCCCTTCCAGAGAGGGGGCGTGGTCAGACACAGCTCATTTACATATTTAAAGCTACAGACACAGAAACAGCCTGTTCTGAGCAGGGCTGAAATAGGTGATGTGAGCTGCTCCTTCGTCTCATCTCCGATGTTTCTTTCTGTCCTGGTGACCTGATGTGAACTTCTTCTCTGTTCTGCCACGCGCTCCTCTGTGTGTCCTCCTCCACAGTCACCTGACCTCTGTCCTCACCTGTCACACTTATACCTGTCTTTCTCTCCTTCCTGTCTCCGTCTCCGTCTGTCTTTCTGCTGCTGCTGTGTCTTGTCTTGGTCTCCCTCCGTCTCCCTGCGCTGCCCTCTTCAGGTCGGAGGTTTAGCATAATGTGTAACGACTCGGTCCTGTCTGCAGGCTTCCAGATCGACACGCCCGACAGTCTGGGGAGGACCTGCCTGCACGCCGCTGCGGCTGGAGGGTAAGATACTCACGCATGGATGAGTCGGCCTTCTTCTTCTTGTTCTCTGCATGAAAACTCCACAACAAACACGGAGAGGCGGTGAACACATGATCTTAAATCACTTTATTTGGAATTCAGGCCACCAAAACAATCTTGATTTAATCAGTGATTGCACAAGCAGGGCACGGAGGATTATTACAGGAGGAAGTTTGGGAAATGTTCCCCTTTCACCTAATTCTCCTGATGACGACGAGCCGGCATCGAACAGAAGGATGACCTTTGACCTTGTGGTTATAGAAGGAGCGTGCTAACTGCTGCTGCTCCCTCTGCAGGAACGTGGAGTGTGTGAAGCTGCTCCTGAGCAGCGGAGGAGATCACAACAGGAGGGATAACTGCGGCAGGTACGAACACACACGTCACCCTGCAGGTGTCATGATGTCAGCAGTGTGACCACACCCTCACCGAGGGGGCGGAGCCAACAATGTGTCCCCGAGCGGATTGAGTTCTATTGTTCTCAGAAATGTGAACGCTCCCAACCTGTCGTTAACGTTTAATTATCAGGAGATGTGTAGCAGCAGGTGTGTCACACACACACACACACACACACACACACACACACACACACACACACACACACACCCTGCCTCATCGTTTCTGCCCTCCAGCTACCAGACAGATTGGTCTGGGACTTGAACCGGCAACCCTCCAGTTCCCCGCAGACTGACGTACTTCTCTTTCACCCAGACGTCTCAGATTGACTTCTATTGAAACACGTTACATCGAGCATGCTCACAAGCTTCGCTCTGATTGGTCGGCTGTATTTGAGGACAGAGGAGGAAACGAGGAAGGAAGCGCTGTCCTCACTCTCTCGTCTTCTCTTCTTCAGGACGCCGCTCCACTACGCCGCGGCCAGCCGCCACTTTCAGTGTCTGGAGACTCTGGTCGCTTGTGGCACGGCCATCAACGCCACTGACCAGTGGGGGCGCTCTGCCCTGCACTACGCTGCCGCCTCAGACCTGGACCGCAGGTGAGTGAGCGTGAGGCGAGGAGGAGACGATCTGTCTAGACAGTTCACACCTCTCTGTTGCTATGGTAACCAGAGGTGACTGTGGGGTGAGGATTAGAAGCCCCACAGCTCGCGTGGTTTTCTACTGACCTTCGAGTCAGGAGCATTAAAAAGAGGTTTTTTTTATCCTGTCCCCCCCTCCTGTCCCCCCCCCCCCCGCAGGCGGCGTGTTGCTCTGGAGCCGGAGAGTGAAGGAGTTCGGGCGGAGAGGGAGAAAGAGGCGGCGCTGTGAGTACACAGACATGTGTGAAACAGCTGATTACAAATGAAGAAAGTCTCTGAGCCTGCCGTCCTCGTCACGTGTCCATAAATAATCCAAATATGTTTCAACCCTTCACTTCCTGTTTGCTCAGGATTTCTGTCCAGCTGACAGGAAGTGAACGCTCGCTGACGTTTCTCTCTTTCCTGCTCCAGATGTTTGGAGTTCCTGCTGCAGAGCGGCGCCACGGCGTCTCTGAAGGACAAACAGGGCTACAGTCCCGTCCACTACGCCGCAGCCTACGGACACAGGCACTGTCTGGAGCTGGTCAGTGTGCACACACACACACACACACACACACACACACACACAACACACACACACACACACACTCCAGGTATCACTCATAGACGCCTGCTGATGTCTTCTCTGTTCTCGTCCTGCAGCTGCTGGGACAGAGACGACGGTCACCATGACGACCCTGAAGCTCTGAGCGCCCGCAGCCCGCTTCACCTCGCGTGAGTCTCCTCCTTTCATCGGAGCGCCTTTTCAGTCAACAGAAAAAAAACAACTGTGCATATGCATTCGTGTGTGTGTTTATCTGTGTGTGTGTGTGTGTGTGTGTGTGTGTGTGTGTGTGTGTGTGTGTGTGGTGTGTGTGTGTGTGTGTGTGTGTGTGTGTGTGTGTGTGTGTGTGGTGTGTGTGTGTGTGTGGGTGGGTGGGTGGGTGGGTGGGTGGTGTGTGTGGGTGTGTGTGTGTGTGTGTGTGTGTGTGTGTGTGTGTGTGTGTGCAGGCGTATCACGGCCACGCTCAGGCTCTGGAGGTGCTGCTGCAGGGGGAGAGGGAGGTGGATCAGGGGGACGAGTCGGGGAGGACCCCTCTGGCCCTCGCCGCTCTCCGAGGACACACGGACTGCGTCCACACGCTCCTTGGACAGGGGGCGTCGCCTCGCACCACGGACACCCAACACGGACGCACGCCTGTCCACCTGGCAGGTGAGCTCGCCGTGTGTTTGACTCGTCTCACAGAATGATCTGATGAATCACGTGTTCATAAACCTTCATGGCGCTCTCTGCTTCTTGTCCCCGCCCCCTCCAGTGATGAACGGTCACACGACGTGCGTGCGCCTCCTGCTGGATGAGTCGGACGCTGCAGAGCTGGTCGACGCCGCAGACTCTCAGGGACAGTGAGTCCTCTTCCTCTCGTTGTTTTGGTGCTGCGTCCTCTTCCTCTTGCTCTGATGGTTTTGTCTTCTGCAGGACGCCTCTGATGCTGGCGGTGGCCGGAGGTCACGTGGACGCCGTGTCGCTGCTGCTGGAGCGAGAAGCAAACGTCAACGTGGCCAACAAACACGGTCTGACGGCGCTGCACCTCGGGGTGAGCGTTCAGCTGGATGAAGACGCTTCTGTTCTAGACTCTTCCACCCGTGTTCTCTGATTCTCATGCCCCGCCCCCCCTGTGCTCCCTCAGCTGCTGTGTGGTCAGGAGGAGTGTATCCAGTGTCTGCTGGAGCAGGAAGCGTCCGTGTTGCTCGGAGACGCTCGAGGTCGTACGGCTATCCACCTGGCGGCGGCTCGAGGCCACGCCTCCTGGCTGAGCGAGCTGCTGTGCATCGCCTGCTCCGAGCCGTCGTCTCTGCCGCCGCTGAGAGATAACCGGGGGTACACGCCGCTCCACTGGGCCTGCTACTACGGTCAGTCACACACACACACACACACACACACACACACACACACACACACGTTGCATGCTCTCCACGTGCATGGCGTGCGTTCTCTCCGTCTTCCTCCCAAGCAGGAAAAGCAGCTCAGATGATGAATGGATGGTGTGTGTGTGTGTGTGTGTGTGTGTGTGTGTGTGTGTGTGTGTGTGTGTGTGTGTGTGTGTGTGTGTGTGTGTGTGTGTGTGTGTGTGTGTGTGTGTGTGTGTGTGTGTGTGTGTGTGTGTGTGTGTGTGTGTGTGCAGGTCATGAGGGGTGTGTGGAGGTGCTGCTCGAGCAGAAAGGATGTCGATGTATTGACGGGAATCCGTTCACGCCGCTGCACTGCGCCGTGTGAGTACCTCAGGCTGCTTCTGGATTCTTATTGGTTAAAAAGTCGTGATGGATTTCTTCGTTTCCTGATCCCGTCATCGTTTGTTTATTCTTACAGCGTGAACGACCACGAGCCGTGTGCGTCTCTCCTGCTGGAGGCCATGGGCGCCGACATCACAGGCTGTAAAGACTCAAAGGACAGGTAGGACGCCGGCGTGCAGTCTGACCGCTGCAGCTAGGGGGCGCCTGTGTTCACGCTGTGTCCTCATCCCTCGCCTTCTCTCCTGCAGGACTCCTCTTCACGCCGCAGCGTTCGCCGGTCACGTCGACTGCGTCCAGCTGCTCCTCTCCCATGATGCACCTGTGGATGCTATCGACCAATCGGGTCGCACCGCCCTGATGATGGCGGCAGAGAAAGGCCGAGCAGGCGCCCTGGGTACAGACGTCCGTTTGATTCACCTGGTTCTATTTAAGACGCTGTTTGTCCTTCCTGTTTGACACTTTGTGCGTCTCGTGCTCCAGAGGTGCTGTTGACCGGCGCCAACGCCAACGTCAGCGTGACGGACAAAGACGGAAACACCGCCCTGCATCTCGCCTGCAGTAATGTGAGTGTCCACATGAGGGCTCCACTCGCCCTCCTCCTAATTAATCAACCTCAGCACGTGTTTGATTGTTCCTTCAGATAGTGGTCAGTACATGTTGTGGCCAGCAGGGGGCAGCAGAGACATGACTCTGACTTCTTCTTTGTCCAGGGAAAGGAGGAATGTGTGATGATGATCCTGGAGAAGCTTTCTGACACGGCGCTCATCAACGCCACAAATGCAGCGCTGCAAACGTGAGTATCTAAAAGCAGGAGGAGGAGGAGGAGGAGGCGGAGGCGGGGCTTCTGATTTAATAACGCTGTGTGTCTGTCAGTCCTCTCCACCTGGCGGCTCGCAGCGGTCTGAAGAAGGCGGTCCAGGAGCTCCTGTCCCGAGGGGCCAACGTTCAGACGGTGGATGAGAACGGTGAGTGAAGCTGCTCGCTGCGCTCGCCGTGCATCATGAATCAGTGCTCCACTGTTTGTTTCTTAAAGCGGGTTCCCACTGTTGCCCTGGCAACGCCCCGGCGTTGTGAGGGTATTTACCAAAGTGTGAAAACAAGCTCCTGAAGGGAGAAGAATCTGATATGGACCGTGAGAGGTCAAAGGTCACCCTCCACAGTGGGAACCCCGGTTTAAAGTGAACTGCTCGTTTAGCTCGTCGTTAGCCTTGTTCAGAGCGCCGCTTCACGCCGTGATGTCGTCGTGATCCCTCCTCTGTTCGGCGTTCAGACTGCAGCCCCGTGTGTGTCTGCCTGTGTGTGTGTGTGCGTGTGTGTGTGTGTGTGTGTGTGTGTGTGTGTCACAGACTCTGAACAGGGCTAATAATGTCTCTGTGCCCCCCCCCCCCCATGTTGTGGACTGTCAGCTGGCTGAACTCTAACTGAATGCTGCTCCGTCCCTTCTCTGTCTCCTGCTTTGCCTTCCTGCTTCCTCCACGTCCTCGTCTCGCCCTCTCTCTCTCGCCCTCTCTCTCTCTCTCTCGCCCTCTCTCTCTCTCTCGCCCTCTCTCTCTCTCTCAGGTCTGACGCCTGCTCTGGCTTGCGCTCCTAGCAGAGAGGTGGCTGACTGTTTGGCTCTCATACTGGCTACCATGATGCCTTTCTGCTCCCCTTGCAGTTCTGGGGCTCCCTCCCCAGGCGCCCTGCTGAGGCAGCTGCCCCACCAGGGGGGGAAGGGCCCGAGCAGCGGCCCCAGGGCGCCACGCAGCCCCAGGAACCCCTCGGGACCGTCCAGCGAGGGAACGACGGAGAACGACTCAGAGGACTCGGAGACTTTCTGACGCCTGCAAACCGACTCCCTACCCTCCTACCTGAAGATGTGCACCTGAACTCTTGACTCCGCCCCCTCCAGGATATGATGCAGTTTTTGAGAGTGCGCTCTTCAGCGAGGAGGGTAGAGACTTGGTTTGGACACGCGGGTCGCTGCGTCTTAGTGCCACGGAGCGGATGAACTGACCGAACGAGTCGCTCCATGAAGATTTTAGATCCGGATCGAGGAGATTGCGATCCGGGTCTGCATGCTTTGTCACCACACGGTTTGTTCCTCCTCCTCACGGGTGCTTCAATCCAAACCGACCTCGGTACTTCAGCCTCTGCGCACCTCAGAGACTCGTTTTGTCTTACAAAGAAGAAGCCATTTTTATCTGTTTGTATGAAATGAAGTAGAAACGGAAGAAAGTTTAGGTGTGATTTGAACCTTTTGATGATTTTAGCTTGTTGTTGTACCAAATATTTGACTCTCACACGTTAAAAACAAACAGACTAGGAGGTACTAAGAGCTGCTGATTTTACAAGCACAAATTAAAACGTTGCTTTAAGTTTTTACGAGCTGGAATGTGAAGTGTGCATCCTTCGCTCGGATGTTCACAAGTTTAAATATTTTCTCCGGCGAGGTCAAGACGACGGGAACGTCTCAACTCCCTCATTTGGCCAAAAGAGAAACTCAGGAAAAACAAGCGGAGCTCCACGGGAGCCTAATATTCCTTGTTTGCATTTGTAGAGTTTGGCGCCCCCCTGTGGACACAGCATGTAATGTGTGAAGTCCCCTTAAAAGTCAGGGAGAGAAGTGATCTGGATCGATCTGGACCAGATGAACCCCCTGTTTTCTAAAAACATGTAAATAAATAGATTTTCTTAAACGAAGGACTCGCAGCGATCAAATGAGGGAGTTGAGACGAAGCCACAGATGAAAACAGGGTTTGAGCAGACGGAAAATGAAGTCTGACATTTTTTAGCATTTTCATGTTTGTTAG
>NC_136702.1:662316-762246 GCF_947650265.1 Symphodus melops | reverse complement strand
AAAGCGTCTCTGCACAAATCAAGATCGACTCATTTAGCAGACGGAGAGATTTACACAGTTATGGTGAAGGCGTCCGTCTGTCATGGCCACACGTCTCTGCACTGATGGATTAACAGAGATTATTCCTTTAAAAATGATCTGGAGGTTTGAACGATCGTCAGATAATCAATGTTAGACGGCGTTGTTGAAGCTTGTTTTGCTTTTCGTCGGGGCGTTGTCCCTGAAACACGACGCTCGTGAGATCATCGTTTGGTTTCTAAACTTCACCTGGGTATCTCAACATTTCAGCCGAAGAATCCGGCACGTGTAAGCCTTTTCTCAAAGTGCAGATTAAAGCGTTGGAGAGCGAGCGGTGACTTCTGAGGAGAGACGCGGCGTGCGTTATCAGCAGCAGTGATTCGACTATCAGACGCTGAAATCAAAACGTGTGTGAAGGAGAAGACAAAGAATCAGCCGGTGTCAGCACGTCCTTTCTGTTCAATCAAAAACATTCTGTTAATGGAAATCATCCGATCATGATCAGGACGCCGGGCGGTTTGATTCGTTTGGACTATTCTACGAGATCGACCAATCATCGTCATCTTGATGGTTTTTGAAGACTCCTTACCCCAACGCTTGAAAAAGTAGTTGAAGCCTGAAACACAGCAGCAGAGTCGCTAAACAAGAGCGTCCAAAGAACCCAAAATCCAGCACTCGGAGCGATCCAACACACACCACTCACGTGTGTATCTGTGTGTGTGTGTGTGTGTGTGTGTGTGTGTGTGTGTGTGTGTGTGTGTGTGTGTGTGTGTGTCCTACCTGAGGCAGTGGAGGTCCGTCTGAGGTGGTCTGAGTGTGGTTTCCGGTGTGGTCTGGTGCTGTGGAGGGAGTGAGAGGGACTGGAGGAGCAGCTCCTCCTCTCTGACTGAGGAGAGAGGGACGGAGCATCCGACTTCTCGGGAACTGTGGAAGGAGGACGTCCATCCTCTGCGCACACACACACACACACACACACACACACGCACACACGCACACACACAGTTTATAGTTATTAAGAGTTCATTCTTTTTACTCGATGCCTTTGTTTAACTTTGAACCAATCAGGGCCTGTTTCACTTCAGTCACATTTGTTTTGGTGCAAACATTTCGCCGCACTACGACGACAACTTTTGACTCAAAGCAAAAAAAAAAAAAAAAACTGACTCTGAGTACAAACACACACGTCACGCCTGGGGGGATAAACACACACGTCATGTGACCCGCTGAGTCCTGGCACAGCTCCAGGAAGAATAACTTCATCACATGACTTCACAAGGCCGAGGTCTGTTCCTCTGAGACACGCTGCTCGTTGATCACTGTTTGACCTGGATGTGATTCTTACTTTGGTTCGAGGTGAAGACACACAACATCATGATCTCTGCAAACACTTCATCAATCAGGAAGCTTAAGGGTCGCTCATTTCCTCCAGATCCACTCTTTAAGATTTAGTTTGAAACTGTCTTTAGGTCCTGACAGAAATTAATAACTCATGATCTCTGAAAAAGGAACAAAGTTAGCGCTCTTTAGTTAGCTGCTCGCTTCAATCACCTGTGTCCTGCATTGTTAGCATGCTAATGTTAGCGCTCTTTAGTTAGCTGCTCGCTTCAATCACCTGTGTCCTGCATTGTTAGCATGCTAATGTTAGCGCTCTTTAGCTAGCTGCTAGCTTCATGTAAACTGACACAGAATGATGTAAAAACTCTTCATCAAATAATCAGTGAGTATGTTCTTCTTCTTCTTCTTGACTCAAACAGCTTTTATACACAAGGGGAGGAGCCATGTAAACACAGCTCTGACAACAACACAGCCAGCAGGACTCCAGCTTCTCCCTCACTGGAGACAGTCAGGACTCACACACACACACACACACACACACACACACACACACACACACACACACACACACACACACACACACACACACACACACACACACACACACACACACACACACACACACACACACACACACACACACACACACACACACACACACACACACACACACACACACACACACACACACACACACAGAGAGAGAGAGACTGGATTTGTTTTTTATCTTCTATGTGAGTTTGTGAAGTTTGATAGAATATCTTTCTTTGTGCCACATCCATCACTGAAGCTACATGCTTGTTGTGTGTACTTGGTGTGTGTGTGTGTGTGTGTGTGTGTCTGCTGCTGTCTGACCTTTATTGTTGAATCGAAACAGGTTGACGAATGAGCTGTACGCAGAGCGGAGGGGAGGATCGTCCTGCTCCGGGGTCAGCGGTTTGAACTGCGTCAGGTGGGAGGGGCTTGCCGGGGAGAGGACAGGCGGCTCGACGCTCCAGTCTGTTGAGGATGAAGACGAGGACTTGTCGTCAGCAGCCATGTCACTGCTGGTCCTGGGACGGGAAAGAAGAGAGAACATCGTAAGCATGCGTGAATGATTCCCCTGTAATGAGATTATGACAGTTTCTCAGAGAGCAGAAACAATCAGAGGTCAGGACACATGATGATGTCTGCAGCACGATCAGTCATGGTTCTGTCAACAACTTCAGTGTTTTCATTCTCCAAAACAAATGAATTATAAACTCCAAGTGACCCTGGAGACCTGTGAGCGCAGACGTGTCAGAACCTGCCAGAGCAGAAAACACTCTCTTAAAGTTCTGAAGTAATGTGATTAATCCACCTTCATTTATACTCGAGAGATCTCTGAGGGGGAACCTCGAGTCACTGACAAATAAAAGATAAATAAATAAGCATTAAAGGAACCAGACGACAGATGGAAAGAAGCACATGAAAATTAACGTCACGTTCATCCGGCACAAAAAATAAACATGAAACAGGAAGTGATTATTATCTGTGATTCTGAATCTACTGAAGCAGGAAAAGAAAAGAGTTCACATGTTTACTGCCTTGCTACCACAGAAGACGTCTGAAGTGTCTCATCTTAATCCTGGTCCACAGTTGAACCCAGCAGCTGATCAGCTGATTGGTTAGTTAAAGGGGACAAAATCACTTCTAGTGTTTTTGAACATTTATTTGTTTGCCTGAGAGTCTATCGAACCTCAACATTTGAAATAAATCCAAACAGTCATTTGTTTGTGGTCTGCTTTAATTCTTACCACAAAGAGAAAAATGCTCTGTTTCAAATGTTATCATTTTGTGACATCACAAGGGGATTCTAGTAAGAAAATCCTCTCCACTCCTTCTGCTATCTCCGCCCATGGACTGCACCTCCAGCCTAGAGCAATACTTTTGCACAAGTCCACCATTTTTATTTTCGCTTCAGAGGAGTGATGCCAACTGGGAAAACAGGGGCGGGGCTTATTGCATTTAAAGAGACACACACACCAAAACGAAGTGTTCAGAGAGCGCTAGTTTCTACAGGCTCACAAACCTCCTCTGCTGCTTGATTCATGTTATATTTGGACCAAAGCACAGAAACACAGATGTTTCATTTAGACCACAGAGGGACTGTTTGAAAAGGTGGAAATTAAGTATAACATGTCCCCTTTAAAGTCGGATATAAGGTTTAACTACGAGCCGGGAGTCAACCCCGCTTTCTTATTATTGACAATGAAATACGCAGCATCCTCTTTAAAGCATCCTCTTTCTCTGTACTCACCATTAGAAGGTATCTACAGATGGTAAGAGTTTGCTACGCATGCCATTTTAGACGACGAGCGGAAGAAACAGCAGCAGAAGTAGCGGCTTCACGGTCCTCATCATGTGATCATAACAGGCCTGAGAGCGTGACCGCCGAGCACCGAGCACCTGACCACACCGGACATCACCACACACGAACCGGTGTCCGAGTCCACCGAGGTGTACGGACTCATTTACAATCCCATATTAACGTCAACATCACAGTCAGTGGCTGTTGCTTTACTTCACCAGAGCAGCTGACTTGTACGCTAGCTGTGAACTGTAACGTCAGGTGTAACGGTCGAACCAGCGCCCGTGTTAACTGGTGACTCTAAGCCGAAGACGTATTCCGTTGTCGTAGTTATAGCAGCCAGTTGAAAACAAAACAAAAAAAAAATCGAAAATGCCTCTAATTGTAGTATTTCATCAAATCAATCTCATTAATGTGTTTTTGACATTTAAGAGACACTTTCGGGAAGTCTTTCCGTTTTTTTAACAGCTGTCACTACGACAACTAGGGGCGGACACGGCTAAAATCACCAGATAACACGGTAACTCTTTTACACGTAACACCGGCATCTTAGCTACCTCGCTAAATGTCTATTCTATCAAACATATCATCTTGTTTCTCGTGTTTATTTCCAATCAGATAAACTAGTAGCCCACCTAGTACACGTAGTAAGGATTTCAGACCGTTAGTAAACTATTTACAGTAAGACAGCTGCATTTAGACAAGCTATCCAAAGTTAGCCTCCTGTGCTAGCTAGCTCCAACTTTAACCTGGGAGCAGTAAACACAGGAAATGTGATTGAACTGTAACGACAGCGAAAAAATGAGAATTACCCGTCCACTGTTTGAATTTGTCATCAATGTGAATGAAGCAGTCTGACATCGAAGACGGAATAAAGCCGAGTCAAGCAGCCCTGACGAATCGATAACCGAACTCAATCCAACTGTTGTGATCAAGTCAAAGAAGGCAGCAGAGGTCACACTCAGAAATATCGATCAAACACAATTTATTGTTGTGATAGGAGGCTATGTTTCAGGTGATTTACACAGGGTTGCAACTGTTTGTTTGGGGATCATTTACCAGGACATGTGATGCACACAATAGTCCCAACCTCATGGGCTAAGACACCAGACAATCCAGTGGTAGTAACATTACAAAGTGCCATTACACAGTTTCAGGTTCCTGCCATAGTTCAATCTTGAATAACGTTTTTCTTTTTTCCCAGGCTTTACAAATACAATCTGAAACAGCAATGGTTCATGTTTTTAAACACACCTCAAGTTTTTTCATTACCAATCAAAATCAACGTAAATTGAAAACTTTCCCCCCCCCCCATCTAAATCACAAAGTAAACAAACTCTGTCTTCCTCTGGGATGACCTTCAACCTGCTGCTCTGCAAAGCTTTTCATGTTCTGTGAACATGTAGATGAAGACAGGAATGCAGATGTATCACTCTAACGATCACAGAGATGGTTCAATTAGGCCAGTATTTAAATGTGCACTCATTTCATTGGATGTAATTTAAGGATTTAATAACCCAAATAAAATAGTCCAAGCTACATTTTAAGCACATCTGCATTTCTGTGCAGGCCGTAAGGATGCGATCCATCACTGAATGCCAAGAATCAGACACACTGTCAGGACACAGCGAGCTCTGTATGTACTCAAGGAAGAGCTGACATGATTACCATGAAATCTGGTGTGTTTCAGAGTCACAGTCCCAAGAGACAAACATAAAACATATAACTCTAGAGGTCATACGTGCCTGTGGGATCTTTGTGAGAATATAACGATTTGATTTTACACATTCAAACATAAAAGAAGGAACTTTTAATAACTTGTTACGATGAATGAAGGCACACAGAACATATGTGACTGCTAAACACAACATGTTTGTTTGTTTTTTTCCAAGCTTGTGTACATATATAGGGAATTTCCCTGCAAATGGAAGTTCGAGCTTTACAACAGATGTAGAGCTGGGACAACCAATAAAACCAAAGCACCCCCTCCTGCAGTCAGAATCCTCTCATCACTCTGCAACCAACACAAAGCACGCCTTGTGTGTCCCAGACTGTAAAGACACAACCCACTGAGTTTTTACAGCTTTATGCATTTATGTTTTCTCAAGTCAAGTTTATTTGATGAGTGCCTTCTACGTTTTCTTTTTCCATCAAAAGCTGTTAACTCTGGAACACATTAAACACATTTATACTGTTAATGTGTCTACCGCTGTATTATCTGTAACTGTCTACGCTTTTATACACAGCTTTATTTCTCCAACACCCTTTCTTAATGTACCTTTGCTTATTCCTTATTAATATTCAGTATTTCATTAATATAAATATTTATTTTTTTATTTTTTGTCAGCTGTCTAAATTGCTCCTGGTTGTGATTCCCTGAGTGTTGACTCACAGGCAGCTCTCTCTCTATTCTGAGGCTATAAACTCACATCTCACCTCTTACCGCGAGACTTCAAGTCATTTCAAACTGACCAAACAATTCTCTTAACACAGATGGACAGCTCGATGTTCGATACTCAACGTCTTTGAAGTAATTTCCTGCCTGAAAGACAAGATGTAGGGGATTTAAAAACATTTTATATCCATTCTGATTGGCCCTTAGCTCATTTATGCGCCTATCTGCGCATGCGCTGTAGTAGGGCGGATTTTGTGTTTATGTTTAAAAACGGAACGAGAAGCGTTTTTATCCCCGACTCATTTTAAACTATTAAAGACATTATTAACGGTCTTTATCGTTAATAAAGACTTTTATTAGCAAGACGCGAAGTCTCCCGCTCGTTGAAGTTTGTAAACGGTAGGTTTTATTCTACTTTTAATGTAATAATGTGATACTTTAAACAGCCCGGTTCATGAATCAGCTTGTAGACGGCTAAAAATAAAAATAACTGAAAATAACAGTAAACCTTCATTTTCGAGACTAAAATATAACAGAGAGAGAAAGATGGAAGACATATCCATGATTAACTGACTTTCTTTCTAATTATTATTTTGTCATCTCTTATCAACTCTTGACATTATTATGATGTTTAAATCGCTGTTGTACAGATGAATCCTGTGTTTTGCTCTGACATGTTGATTAATCATTAATCATTCCCACAGCCCTTCGATCACACCTGATCATGTTACCTGTGAGGACAATGACAACCATCACGTCCTCCAAGCAGACTTCAGCTGCAGCCTTGAAGATCAAAAGCAAACTTCTCAGTGAGTCTGACACACTTTCTCAAACCTTTTTAATACATTTATTTTTTTAGCTGCCCTCACAAGTTTTCTGAACGATCAAACACACAGTGAATTCAGTTCTTCTCCTCCTGCTTTGTTGCTGCTCCAGACTCGTCTTCCTTCTTCAAGGTGTCTCTGAAGAAGAACAACAAGGCCCTGGCCGTCGCTCTGGAGCTGCAGAAGGAGAGGAGCCGACAGCTGGAGAAAGACGTCGTGTTCCTTCAGAAACAAGTGGAGGCTCTGTGCTTTGAGTTAGCCGCTAAGAAGTACCAGCACAGGAAACTGGTTGGTTTGTTTGAAACATCAAGAGTTCAGTTTACATCGAGTTAGCTCGCTGCTTATTATTTCACAGCTGCTTGTAAAACAGGATTGTAAGGATGAGCAGTAAAGTGACCCTTTGAATTGAACTGAAGTGATATTTTCCTCTCACAGCGCCTGATCTTAGATAACCTCCATAACAACACTCGACTGCACCTGGACATGGTGGCTGACTTGTTCTCTGACAGTGTAAGACGTCTCTTCACTTTTTGTGTCTTACCTGGAGGGCATCATGTCACTGTAAAGATGCAGTGTCGTCTCAGTGTTATTGTTTTAAGTTCAGTGAAAGTCGATGATACGTTTATCAAACCACAGCTGACGTAATCTGTGATGTCATTCGTATGAATGACTGCAGGATCTTCCTAAAGTGTCGGAGGAAGCAAAGATGTCATCAGGCGACGTTGACAGAGAACGTGTTGAAATGGAAAGGTGAGTAAATGCAATAAAGTGTCTTTCAGGTTTCGGCAGCTTTGAACACATTCTGTATTTTTCTGACTTCCTGTCTCGCCCTCCTCCCAACTCTGATTATTAGTCCGACGGGCCGGCCGCCTCTCCAGACAGAAACTGCAGAGCCTCTGTCGTGTCCCCTCCAAAAACTCACCGCAGAGTTACCTGAAACAAACCGCCGTGCAAACACCTTCACCATGCAGAGCAGACCTCCCTCTGATGTTTGCAGTGGTAGGCAGCTGTCTGATATTCACTTGCTGATATTGTCATGAAAATGTAGCTGGAATTTATTTTTTCATGACGTCATTGCAGAGAAAACTTCAGAGAGAAGGCGTTCAAGCCAGCACAAACTGATTCCACGGCCGGGAATGTCTCGTCCGTCCTGCAGCCTGATGGAGGAAGTCGAACGTCTTTCCACGAAAATCTGTCAATCTGGGTTTGACGTGAAGTCCGTCCCCCGTCCGGCTGTCCAGAACAGCCAAACCCCCGCAGCCTTAAGTCTAAATGTAAAACCCAACCCGTCTCTCTCTGACGATGTTCCCCTTCCAGGCAGCTCGGTCATTAGACCAGAAGCAGAAACTGGCAAAAAAACAGAGAATACTGTTCTTCTCAATGCGACGATGGACATGACGCTGAGTAACAACTTTGAGATTGTCACCGTGGAAACTAAAGCCAAGAAGGCAGGACGCGCTGGCAAGCTGAAAACTAAGAAGAAGAAGGAACAAGGCTCGGGGTCAACAGTGGCTGAAAATCCACAATCTACAGAATGTAAGTCGAGTGTGGCTCAGGGTTCTGCTTCTGGTTCTACAGATGACCACGCATCAGAGGGTATCAAAGACCCAGAGGCTACAGCGCCTCAGTCACTCAAAACACACAGTACGAGTGTCACTACCTCTCGCATTCCCAAGTGGAACAAGTCTGAGGCCGGCAACGACTCGAAGAAGGCGAAGAACAGATTAAAATCCAGCGACGCTGCCAAGTCCAAATCAGACTCTGCTGATACTGACCCATCAGACATGGACGATTATTTCACAGATCCAGATATTAGACTCTCAAAAGCCAGAGAAAGTCTCAGGCTGGCACCAGAGGACGATACGGCGGCGGAGGAGGCGTGGCCTACGATCACACTCAGGAGGTCGAGGACAAAAGGCAGGAGGAGGTCCACGTTCACCAGGAAGACTTCGTCTGTCACTTTGCCAGCGCGTGAAAGTGAAATGGGAAGCGTGGTGGAGAGAGAGTGTGAAACATCCAGAGTTAATGAGCTGCCTGAACACTTCCTGTTCTGTGCTGAAGACGTCGCACGTCCAAGTGCCGAACATTTGGCGAACGAAGTCCTGAGAAAAGAAGTCAGAACCACTTCTGCAGGAAGTCTCAAACCAAAATGCAGGGGGACGTTTGTGATCTCAGTCGATCTCAGGGAGAGCATGTCATCGAGCAGAGCTTCCTCAGAGGTCCACGCCGCAGCGCACGGCTCAGCGCCGTCCGCAGGATCCTCCGTCTGTGAAGCAGACGGCGGCGTTGTTACGCAGCGTTCAGGGACAAGTCCACGCAGACAGAGTGACGGAGCCGGTGTCCAGACCACACCCAGCTCCTGTAAGCGGCCCTGGCTGGACACTCAGGGTCCAGCGAGCCCACGAGAGGATTCGAGTGGCAAAGAAAACCAGGACGTGCTGCAGCTGGACCCAGGAGGGGAGGTTCAGAAACCTAAAAAAGCCCGGAGAGAAGAAACGAATGGATCCAGCAAAAAGCAAACTGTGAAGAGGGAGCGTGCTGAAGGTTTAAGTCACAGGAAGCAGAAGAGTAAAGGGCGCCATCACAGCAAAGGGTTAAGACCTGATGATGACGAAGATAAGAGTTACCTTCAGGAACATAACGATGCCTCTCCTCACGGTGACATTAAAGGAAATCGAAACCAACCAGATGAATTACAAGTCATTGACCCACATTCTGACCTCAGCGAAAAAGATGAAATCTTTTCATATTTATTTTCCCTAAAACCCGACAAGTCCAAGAAGGAGTCGAACCCACATAAGAAGAGGAAGACGTCCAACCTTCAGAGGCTCTCACGGGTCAGAAATCTGAGGGAGACGTTTGTCGTCTACGATGGGACGAGCGAAGGCGACGTCTCACTCGACAACGTCAGGACGTCTCGTGTGTCGGGTCACACGGTGGACAGCGGAGAAGCTGCAGGTGGTCAGCATGTGGGAGACCTGCTGACAGACGAGATGCCTCCGTGGCTGCACATAGATGTTAGCCATGCTGACACTGAGGGGGGCTCTTTTCCTGCGACCCCCCGGAGGGAGACATCCAGCAGGGCGGCGCTCATCGAGGAGTCGACGGATGTCTCAACCGAAGGTGGGATGTCCTTTAATTTTAATGAATAATTACCTGTCTGCCTTCTCACCGTAAACAATAGGACATGGAGCCAGAAAGCAGCGAGTACACCCGAGCCCTTCCAGAGAGGGGGCGTGGTCAGACACAGCTCATTTACATATTTAAAGCTACAGACACAGAAACAGCCTGTTCTGAGCAGGGCTGAAATAGAGGTGTTTATAGACATGATCAAATACAGGATCAGAGTGGATTTACAACAACACACTTCACACACATGATGAAGAGGAGCGAGGACACTGATTTCACCTGAACAAGAGGAGGTCATGTGACCTTTATGAGTGAAACGTCTTTGTGTGCGTTTGCAGCAGGTGGAGTCTTAACAACACTGACTAACACCATCTCAACTCCAGACGGGGAAGCAGGAGGCCGGACCAGGAGGCGACGCGGCGTCGTCGTCAATTACAAAGAACCGTCCATCAACGGGTGAGGAGTCCTCGTCCTAGCTGATCACTCGGTCACAGCTTTGTTTCAGAATCAGTTAAAGCAGGAAGTGATTTACTTGTGTTTTTGTTTTAAACAGCAAAATCAGGCGTGGAGATGAATTCACGGACTGCATGTTTCTGAGCTCTCCGGTCTACAAGGACGAGAAGAAGAAGAAGAAGAGACAGAAGAAGGGCAGAACCAAGGCGGCGCTGGAACAGTCCGTTACTGTGGACTGATTGTTTTGTCCTTTTTATCCAAGCATGTTCACTATGTATGTGTGTTCTGCAAACACTGCAGCGTGCAGACTCTAACTGGTGTGTTCTGACTATGTGTGTCAGTGAAGACAGACATTGAGCTCATTAATGATTCATCTGTTCACCTGAGAAGTCTGCTCCACATCCCCGTTAAAGGCTCGCTCGCCTGCGTCAGTGTAGCCTGAAGTTTAGTATCATGATGTGAAGTGGAGGGTCGGTTTGGTTGGGTGGTGAGTACACATGATTGCATGTTAACTTGAATGTTGTTTTTGTTGATTAAATGAAGGTTTTTACATTAAAGACGGATTCAGTTTCACTTCATTCGCACACGCAGGATTTTAGGTTCTTGCAGAGAATGAATTCGTAAAGTGACCTCGACTTTCTCTGCGTTCGTTTGGTCGGACATGTTGGCGTCTCTTCGTGGCCCGACCATGACAACAATGACTGTTTATGTGAACACAATGGTATCCTGGTTATTAGTTCTGCATGTAATCCTTGTTTCAGAAACTTCACTTCACTACTTGGCGCTCAGGCGGAGAACAGGATGGTGTAAAAACCTGCTTCAGAAACCATATAAGGTAATTACCTGGCTCTGATATCATTCTAGTTTAAATCTAAATTCATCCTTTATTTTGAAACCAAGGCTACAAAAATAAAAAAAATCCTAGACCGCCAACATCGGAGCATTTATTGTTTTAGTTTCCAAAACTTGCCGAAATGAACGTTTATGTTTTTGTGCAGTTTAGTCAGTGTGCAGGAGTTTTCTTCAAATGTTGATGAAACACTGAGCAGCAACCTCCAGTGTACAAAAATGAGTTCCTGCAGTACCTGGAGTGTCCACTAGAGGCTGGCTGCAGCAGCACAGGAAGTCACATACACACCCATTCAAACAGCCTGTTTTTACAGCAGACATGAACATGTTTACAGCCTGCTTCAAAAAACCAAATAGGTGTGATTAGCTCATGTCTCCATCCACACACACTGTACGGGGGGGGGATTATAAAATGAGACTTTAGCACACTGAATTTCACATAAGAATCTGGGTTATTATTATTGTTTTGAAATATCCAGAGTATGAAGGAATCAACGAGAAGAGAATATTGAAGATAAACGCGTAGTTCAGGGTTTGGAACAAAGACAGAGCTGCTGAGATGGTCAGATATCAAGACTTGTTTAACACAAAACAGGATCGATGGAGAACCAGGTTTCTCTAAAAAAAAAAAAAAGCTCTGAACCAGGACTCGACTCAAAACGGGTAAGAGGAAGAGTGCCGGCCCTGTCTCTTATTCAGCATCCACGTGATGCAGGTGATTCTGTATTCGGATGTCGTCCTGTTTTTCCAGGAGTTCTTCCTGAAAGGAGTCCGATCAGAAAATGGAGACGAGGCAGCTAAAAAGAGAAGTGGAAGCCCTCATGTGAGTCCAACTTAAAACATGCAGAGACTGCAGGTTAAAGCACAACCACGACTTCAGATGCATCTGTTTTCTTCTCCCCTCAGCGGGGACTACATCGGACAGAAGATGAGAGAGAAGTCTTTTGACCCAAAGGGGAAGGGAACCTCCACAATGCTGGACGATTTGGTAAAAAAAACTAAACATGGATTAACATGTTAGCAGATGATACAAGAGACCTGATGACACCTTTGTGTCCATGTTACAGGCTCACTACGACCTGGCCGTCAGCGTCGCTCTGTGGTGGCTGGACAAAGAGGAGGGACGAGATGTGCTCGACAGAGACATCATGTAAGCAGCGTGCTGTTTTCCCCCGACCCGTCACTCACTGATGCTTCGTTACCTGAGTTTAAACTCTTCTATAATTTGTCTGTGTGTGAAGTGTGTTGTTGTAAATCCACTCTGATCCTGTATTTGATCATGTCTATAAACCCCTCTATTTCAGCCCTGCTCAGAACAGGCTGTTTCTGTGTCTGTAGCTTTAAATATGTAAATGAGCTGTGTCTGGCCACGCCCCCTCTCTGGAAGGGCTCGGGTGTACTCGCTGCTTTCTGGCTCCATGTCCTATTGTTTACGGTGAGAAGGCAGACTCAGAGGGCAGAACAAACACCTAGCTGTGGGAGTGTCACCCACCTGGGGGAGGGGCTACTGCCCTTTGTGATGTCATGAAGGGAACATCTCCAAACGGCCTGTTTGAGCACACATTTTCTGAAAAGTGGAGCAGGCAGAAGACGGAGAGGATGGACTCTTCTCATGATTGGGGGTTTGAGGACAGACTAGAGTTAGAGGAACATGGGGAGGAGGATTCTGGGAAACATGTGACCTTTAAATATGAAACCCTCCCAGATGTTTAAAATGACATCACACCTCCTCTTCTCTCAGATCAGGAAGTGCCCGCTATCCTAATCGTTTGGAGCGCGAGGCGATGATCCTGTCCTCATTTGCTGGAATTATAATGGTGAGTGTCGTAAGTCTGAATACGTGATGATGATCAAATACAGAAGACTCCTCCTCACACAAAGTTTATAAATGATTTCAACATTTTAATCGAATTTCAACAAGCACATAGAAACTCTACATGTGTGCATCGTAATGGTTTAACCGGTTTGAAGGTTTCCAACCTTTGACCTTTTTTTGTCCCGCCTTCAGAGCAGCCTTCCAGTGGAGGAAATCTTAACGCTGTACAGATGCAAACCTGCTGCTTCTTACCCGAGCCAGCACTCAAAGGTACGAGGACCTTCTGTGTGTGTGTGTGTGTGTGTGTGTGTGTGTGTGTATGTATGTTAAATTCTGCCTGATGTGCTTTATACTTAAGCCACGCCCACCTTTTGTTCCCCCTTCAGGGAGCACTCGTCCACCCCTTCACCTTGTCCTACCACCCGTTGGCCATGCTCGGCTCGTACAAGGCCGTTCATCACTCCAAGAAGCACAGTGAGCGTTTCTGTCCTCTTCATCTGTGGTCTGTTTACACAACCATGAATGTTTCAGGATATATATTATATTATTTAAAAAACACCCTAAACACCAGTTGCTTACTTCCTGTTAGTGTTGCAGAAGCCAGTCTTGGTCTCCAGATTCCTTTGACGGTCTCTGTCTCAGAATCAAAAGTATTTCTCCTCAGTCTAGTCTCGGTCTCAGACTGGGCGGATTCTGGATTTTAAATTTAAGACCGGTCAACACCTCCACTGATTGGCTATTTTTCCACACCATCACAAGAAGAAAACGCCTCTTTCTTAAAGAACAATTAACTTCACTTCCTTTGATTTTTATTCCCCGGGTCTGACTTGGTCTTGATCCCTAGGTGTCTGGGTCTATCTTGGTCTCGGTAAAGGGTGGTCTTGACTACAACACTTCTTTCTGTTTTAAAATCTCTCAAAGGTTTAAAGCTGAGAAGATGGCTGTCTGAGAAGATGAAAGCTAAAGCTCCTCCTGGACCAGTTTCAGCGCAGTCTTCCTCCTTGTCTTCGTCTCACTCCTTCCTCAGTGTGAGTAGAGACAGCCAGTCTCTGATTTATTGATTTCATATCTCGATTATTCCAGAGAAAAGAGTTTTTGCAGCTTTGTTCAACACACGCACTGTGGGAGTGTGCTGCCACCTTGTGGTTATAAACACACATTACATGCTCCTCCCTGTTTCTCCTCTGACTCTCTCAGGACAGAAACGACGGACAGGAGAGGACCGAGCACTACGAGGGTTCACTCGAGTCTCTGCACAACTGAACTCCTCTTCCTGCACTTTGCTGTTGTTCTTGGGGGGAGGGGGGGGGGGGGTTTGGAAAAGTTTGGATGCTGTGCAAATGTCAATAAAAACAAAATGGGATTATTTGAAAATCCTTTGTGTGTCATTAAAGGATTCCAGTGTTTTGAACTATAATTTGTAAGCAGTTTTAGGTGATTAAAGTTTTAAAGGAGACATATTATGAAAAATCATCTTCGACAGTGTTTTGAAACATTTATCTGGGTAACCTGAGAGTCTACAGACCCTAAACATGTGAAATAAATCCCTCCAGTCTTTTGTTTGCTGTCTGCAGAAATCTGACAACACAGAGAAAAATGCTCCGTTTTAAGTGTGCGCCCCTTGTGATGTCACAGTGGGAGCCTCCCCTGGTTTCTCCTCCCATGGACTCCACCTCTCGCCTAGAGCAACACGTTTACACAAGTCTGCCATTTTTATTCTCGCTAGTGAAGAAGTGATGTATGCTGGGAAAACTCAGGGGGCGGAGTCATTGCATTTAAAGAGACACACACACCAAAACAGAGCGTTCAGAGAGACCTGGTTTCTACAGGGTCACAAACCTCCTCTGCTGCTTGAGTCAGGTTATATTTGGACCAAAGCTCAGAAACACAGAGGTTTTATTCAGACCACAGGGGGCGCTGTTTGACGTCTTTAACTAAAACAAATCTTCATGAACAAGTTTAACGATGACATTGAAATAGTGTCGAAGTCGCTCTGTATGAAAACACAATGTCTGAGATGTGAAAAGAATAACAGACACATCGTCAACATACAGGGGAGGAGACAGAGCTGTGCAAAGATACACAGATGACTCAGGCTGGAAACAAACTGACCCCCCCCCCCCCCCCCCCCCCCCCCCCCCCCCACTTAAAGCAACACTGCAGAGCTCTTCCTCACAGACCCAGAAGAACAAGCACGTTACACCTGGCTCTGTCCGTGCTGCTTTGTGATGACCTGTTTGATTCTGTGTGCAAAGATTTATCCACCTGATGACGGATTAGTGAACAACTGTCCATATCAATAAAAACAGGGCACTGTGGTTCAGTAATTTGCCTGCTAGGACGTTTGTGTTGATGATTCAGGGGTTTTTCTCGCTCTGTGCCCAGGATCAAGACTTTTGGCAGCGATGATGGCGACGTTAAATCCCCGCTCATTGAAAATACAGCCAAAGTGGGATCTGCTAACCCTTTGATTGAGGTTTATATAGAGGGGCTTTGGTGCTGCTTTGTGAGAACATCGATTTCCCTTGGGTGTCCGGCTCCAGCACCGACCTGCAGGATGAGTAAGGTAAGGAAGTTTATTCTTCTTCACGTGTGCAGAGACAAACTATGAATAACTACAAATGTCTTCAGAGAAAAGCAAAGATGCTTCAGCTCTGAGAATCCTGATTCTGCTTCGGGTTTTAAACCAACACTCACTCGGCCAGAGACAAACGGTGCAATAAAAACTGCTTCAAACGTAATATATATATATTTATATATTTAAACCCTTCTTTGTTATTTCTCCGACTTTAATTGAGAGGAAATCTGTAAGCAGGGAGTTATAAAACAAAACAAGTGTGATCATTTGCAGTCCACTCAGCTTTGAGCATATAAAAACTGTTGAACCTTTTTGTGCACAATTAAAGCACTTTTTTTTCACCCTTTGAATATTTCATTTAAACAGTAAAAAACAAGAATAGCTCCAGAAAATAAAGAAACAAAATAACCTACTTTGTTCTCTGTTTCCAGACTGAGCTCCTTCCACACTCTGAAAACACACAACAGCATTTATTAAAGTCCTCACACACTCCCTCATACACACACGATGAATCATCTGTTTGTAGGGTTCTTGAGGTATCTACGTCCCGAGGTGGCACAGAGCACGCTGAACCACTTCCTGTCAACACAAGTAAATAATGTAAGAAAGGTTATAATGCTTTCAGTGTTTTGTGTTTAACTGTTCTTTCAGATCACGTTCTACGAGGACAGAAACTTCCAGGGCCGTTACTTGGAATGTGACACCGACTGCCCCGACATGCACCCCCACTTCAGCCGCTGCAACTCCATCAAGGTGGAGAGCGGCTGCTGGGTGCTGTACGAGAAGCCCAACTACACGGGCTACCAGTACGTCCTGACCCGAGGAGAGTACCCGGACTACCAGCGCTGGATGGGCTACAACGACACCATCCGCTCCTGCCGCACCTTCTCCTACGTGAGTCACTTTTATCGACGTGATAGATGAGAGAAGCCACGTTTAAACCGTCTGTCATTAGTGGTCATGCATCGTCACAATGATGGGGTCAACGAGATCCTCCACGCTTTCATCATTCAGCAATGATGCAAAGTCCAAAACGAATGCGAATGAAAAACAGGCTGCAGATGGAACAAACGCACTTCAAGAAGTCCAAACAAGGGGTGACAGATGGCTTAGCGGTTATAACGTGCGCCCCAACAACCCAGGGTTTGAATCCGACCCCCACGTCTCTCCTCCCAACGTGTCCTGTGTCTCTTCAGCTGTCCCCTCTAATGCATCCCTTGTAAGCTTCTACCTGAAGGGTCTGACTTTATTTCAAAATAAAAGCACTGTTGACTCAAACTGTAAGTAAAGCACTCCCAGCCTGAGACGGTACTACAATTCAAAATAAAAGCCTAACAACCTTTTGTTTTTGATTGTAAAATCACGGGATTGCAAACATGATATGAAAATGAGATGAATTTAAATTTACAGATTAATCACTCTCAAGGATTCTGAATCATTTGACATCATCTGTTTTCTTGCGTCTGTCAAACTTATCGTCCCCTTTTTTGTTCCCTTAGAGACAAGTTTAAAGGTCACAGCATGCTGTCATATTAAAATGAACTGTGTGGACATGACCTTGTATTTGACCTTGTGTCCCTGCAGCCCAGCGAAGGCCCTTATCGCATGCGCATCTACGAGCGTCCAAACTTCCAGGGTCAGATGATGGAGTTCAGCGATGACTGCGAGTCAGTGCAGGACCATTTCCGCAGCCGTGACATCTACTCCTGTAACGTGATGGAGGGTTACTGGACGCTCTACGAGCACCCAAACTACCGCGGCCGCCAGTTCTTCATGAAGCCCGGAGAGTACCGCAAGTTCAGTGACTGGGGGGCCACGTGCGCCGCCACCGGATCCTTCCGCAGAATCACCGACTTCTAAATCTCGACGGATCCTGCTGATTTTTATTCACATTAAAGAAATCAACAAAGAGTATTTGTAAAAAACGGGTGATGGTGATAAAATGAAGTGTCACGTGGGGGTGGATTGATTTGATATGCAGACGGACAGCATCGATATGATGATGTTTTAAATCATTCAATAAATGAATCCACTGTAAACAATTCTCTCTGTGCGTGTGAATGTGTGTTTTTTTTTATTTATTTGAATGAATTAACAAAAAAAAAAAAAAGACTAACGGCTCGAATATATTTGCTAGTGAACCGCACGCACGCGTGGACATCTGGTCACATGGTGAACATACATGTGGCTCTGCTCTCACAGTGTCCTTATGCAAAGTCACAATAATCTTATAAACCCTCTCTTCTTGTCTTGATGTCAGACTTTTATTTTGAAACGTTAAAACCAGTAAACTTAACTGCTGTGCCTGTAACAGAGGAAGCTAATGTTAGCCACGAGGCTAGTGTGTGAATAGATGTGTGTCCTGGGAGGGTCCATTCACTCGGCTGGTTCTGCAGGTGGGCCTGACTGTTCCAGCAGCTGCTCACGCTGTGGCTCGTGCTAGAAGCTGTTCAGTGTTCCCTCTGACAGAGCACGACATGCAGGGGGAGCAGGAAGACTCCAGGCCTCATTTAAATAACAACAAAAACACAGGGCAGCACCTGCAAACACACAGGAATGTATAAAAACATGGACTCCATCTTTGGAGTTCAGAGAGAAGGAGGAGATTTGAGCGACAGCAGCAGCCATGATGGGGAAGGTTTGTGTTTTAACATTTCAAACACGAGTCCCCCGAGAACTGTGGAGCACTTTTTAAAAAATGAAAACCTCTCTGTGGTGTTCTTCCTGCTCTGTAGATCATCTTTTACGAGGACAGAAACTTCCAGGGCCGTCACTACGAGTGCATGAGTGACTGCGCTGACCTTCACTCCATGTTCGACCGCTGCCGCTCCATCCGGGTGGAGAGCGGCATGTTCGTGATCTACGACCGGCCCAGCTACACTGGGAACCAGTACTTCATGAGGAGGGGGGAGTACTCGGACTACATGGGCATGGCCGGCCTGAATGACTGCGTGCGCTCCTGTCGGATGATCCCCATGGTAAGGCCACAGCTAGTAACAGGCTGAAACCTCCACAACCCAACTAACAAAGGTTTACTTAGTCCACAAGCAGCAACCCTCCGTGTTGAAGCGTAAATGTAAAATCCTGCAGTTCCGTGAGTGTCCACTAGAGGCTGGCTGTAGCAGCGCCAGACACACACACACACACACACACACACACACGCCCCCTGCAGGAACATTTACAGCCTGCATGTGATCTCTGATGAAGAATCATATTTCAGTTTATAAGTTCAACATTCGGATTTTAAGGATTTCATCCGTATTGTTTTTCTCGTTTTTTGTTTTGTCAAGTTTGATCACACGATGTGCAGAGTCCAGATCAGATGAGACTTCCCTCATGTCCGTGGTCCGTGGACAGTTTGAGTCTGAACCCTGAATGATCAGCAGTCTCTTTTAAAATAATCGTATTGCAGTATTTGCTTTAAATGGCGTGTTGTTATGTTGATGCTAACGTTGTGTGACTGCGCTCTCTGCAGCACGGCGGCGCCTACAGGATGAGGCTGTTCGAGCACTTCGACATGGAGGGCGAGATGATGGAGCTGACGGACGATTGTCCCAACCTCATGGAGCGCTTCCACAACTTCAACTTCAACTCCTGCGACGTGATGGACGGACACTGGCTCATGTACGAGCAGCCCAACTACAGGGGGCGCCACTTCTACCTAAAGCCCGGCCAGTACAAGAGCTTCAGCGACTGGAACGGCAACAACTCGCGCGTGGGCTCCATCAGGCGGCTCACGGATCTCTAAAGACGGAGGCACGATGCTCGTGCAGTGTCTGCTCTTCTCCCTGTTTCACACGCTGAATAAAATGGCGTCTGTGCTCAAGTGTTTTCACTTTTGTTCTTGCTCTCTACGTTTGGAGGGCCTGTTTTCTCCTGAGGATGTGACCGGGTCCTGGACCGACGTCCTGACTCTCATGAGAGGCTTGAATAAAATACTGCGAGCGCTGACAGACTGAGAGTCAAGAGTCATCTTATTGTGGAGCCGACGGGACGTCTCACTCCTCTTCTAAAAAATCTAACAAAAAGGCTTTTTATCTCTGAGGCAGTGATGGCCTAGTGGGTCCCGTGTGAAGAGGCTGGAGTCCTCAGGAGCAGGTTCAAATCTGACCTGTGTCTCCCTAGCTGCATGTCATTCCCCCCTCTCTCTCTCTCTCTCTCTCTCTCTCTCTCTCCCTGACCTCACTCCGAGGCTTCATTTCTGTCTGTACAGGACGGTGGACAGAGAGAGAGAGCGTCCGGCCCGGGATCGAATCTGACCCCTCCTTGCTCGTCCTTGCCCTCTCTCTCCACGGTCTCCATCATCATGTCTCTGAAATAAAGGCCCAGAAAAGTGTCCTTCAACAACCTGAGTCAAATCTCACCTGCAGTGAGAGAGAGAGTTATTGACTTTTGACACTGACACACTTTTTCTTTCCTGAGTTTGAGTTTTGACTTGGACCTGAATGAACCTCCCCAGCAGAGGGCAGCGGCCTGCAGGTCCAAACGTCCCTGAAGAGACGCATGTTCACACACAAGCAGCACACTGTTACTCCCTCAGTCTGAGAGCAGTGTTTCTAAAGGAGATCATAAATTACAGTTCACTGATATGAGCACTTTTTAAAAGATGATTCAAATAAAAAAAAGATTTTTTTTTCAATATTTTTAACCAATGAGAATTCAGATAAAAGAGAGCAAAGTGATCATGTCGCTTTAAGGGTTAATAAATGATACAGAAACAGAAACCTGCTCCGATGACAGGAATGATCCATCAAAAGTCCGTCGTCACACACACACACACACACACACACACACACCTCCTGAACGTCTCTTCAGGACAACACGGCAGCACAAACGCAAAGATTTCTGAGCATTACAATATGAATGGCATGTGCAGAGTCTGCGTTTCACATTCAGTATATATGTGACATGTGGGAGTCTTCAGAGAGCTGCACGGATCACACAGGGCACGGCAGGGGGGCCGACACAGCGGCCGACATGGGGAAGGTAAACAACACAGCTCACAGCATCACATTTCATCTGTTATGGATAGAAGGCTTTTATTGTGAAAGGGTACACATGCCTCCAGGTCAACATAAAGTTGTGTACAAATTCAAACAGATGTTTTCAGAACTATGACTGAGAGTGGAAGACGATCACTTTATTTTGTCCAGATCATCTTCTACGAGGACAAGAACTTCTCTGGGCGCCATTTTGAGTGCAGCCACGATTGTCCCGACCTGACGTGCTTCCTCAACCGCTGTAACTCCATCCTGGTGGAGAGCGGCAGCTTCATGATCTACGAGAAACCGGACTTTGAGGGAGGCCAGTACTTCCTGAGGAGAGGGGAGTATCCCGACTTCCATGACTGGTCCGGCGTCAACGACTCCGTCTGCTCCTGTCGTCTCATCTGCACGGTGAGCGTCTGTTTCTAAAGACACAGTGGGAATAACAGAGACCATGTTTTATTGGTGTTAATGATTCTTGTCTGCTTTAAAGGATCCTTAAACAAAAAGCAGCTTTTCTTCTTTTCTACTGATACAACACAAAATGGAAGATTCAATTTGAATCAGTTAAATGCACAGGAAGTTAATTCTCCCACGTCAGGAAGCTCTCAATCAAAACTACAACAGAAAGATTATAGGGCGGGGAATCATGGGAGTGAACCATTAAGAGCAACCAGTGGCTGTTTGAGCTGCAATCACCTGTGTCCTCCATTGTTAGCATGCTAATGTTAGCGCTCTTTAGTTAGCTGGTAGCTTCAATCACCTGTGTCCTGCATTGTTCGCATGCTAATGTTAGCGCTCTTTAGTTAGCTGGTAGCTTCATGTAAACTGACACAGACTAATCTAAAAACTCTTCATCAAATAATCAGTGAGTATGTTCTTCTTCTTCTTGACTCAAACAGCTTTTATACACAAGGGGGAGGAGCCATGTAAACACAGCTCTGACAACAACACAGCCAGCAGGACTCCAGCTTCTCCCTCACTGGAGACAGTCAGGACTCACACACACATTCACACAGAGAGACACACTGGAGTTATGTTTATTGATGTGGAACATTCTTCATTTGAAGTTTGTTACTTTGGTGAATTAATCAAATCTGAAGCTGAAATACATAAAATGTGAAGTCGAGCTAAATCAAAGATCAAACTGTAGCGAGTCATGCTAGCAGCTCTGAGAGTCAGAATGAAGTCAGAGGTCAAACAATGCGTGGCTGCTTCGCTGAATACTCCCCCTCTCACCTGCAGAACCAGCCGCCCGGCTTGTTCAGCGTGCGTCTGTATCAGCGGACCGAGTTCGGGGGTCAGATGATGGACCTGATGGACGACTGTCCCAACGTCATGGACGTCTTCCACGTCAACGACATATTTTCCTGCAACGTGACCGACGGCAACTGGCTCTTCTACGAACTCCCAAACTACTGCGGCAGGATGTACCTGGTCAGACCAGGAGAGTACCAGAGGTTCAGCGCCTGGGGCGGCAGGACGGCGAGGGTCGGCTCCATCCGACGCGTCATGGACTATTGATCCATTTAAGTGGATTCCAGAGCTGCGTGGAGGTTTCTGAAAAAGCTTCAGGCTTGATTAATAGCTTAAAGTCTATCTATAGAAAGCACTGCAGAGGCTCAGCCACAAAAACTGTTTGTTCATATTTGGACTAAATATGGAAACTGAAGACGAAATCTTGGTGTTCTGGAAACATTTAATCATATTCATGGACAGTCGAATCGATATGAGCACGGGACATTAAAGGTGATCTTTGAACTAAGTTGCACGCAAACCCTGAACAAACAAAAAGCGTTTTGATTTTGTTCTTGACGGGACGCTCACTGTTGTGTGAAAGCATCGCAGCGTAACGCTCGATGTGTGCACATCCTCGATGATGTGAAGTAATATTGTTTTCTACCTCAGAAGTTATGTTTGTTCAGGATTGAAGAAGGAAAGCTCTTTGCCTGATGGACTGTGCCCATTATGACGTGTCAGCTCTAATAAATATCAGTTTTCATCCTGCTGATTCCTCGTGCTGCGCTTTATTGTTCGGGGTTTTTTCTGGGACGAGATTCTGATGAACATGGAGGAAAGAACAATAACTCATCTCACACGTCTACACAAACACACACCAGCGTCCCGATCCATCATCACTTTGCGAGGTTACATTTAAATGACAATACTTTATGCTGTGCAATCACACAGGAGTCCTTTCTTTCTTTTATTTTATAAAGCACACGGGGCTTGGCTCCTGGACAGCACTGAGCGCTAATCCAGTCTGATGCCAGCATGACCATGGGAAAGGTAATGGACATTAAACCTTCTAGCTACTCCTGCGATAAATCACTCTGCAGACTTTAACCTCCTGCAAGATTTCCCAGACGTGAGTCCCTTCTTCTGTGCAAACATTTGCTCTTTCAGATCATTTTCTACGAGGACAGAAACTTCCAAGGCCGCTCTCATGAGTGCAACAGCGACTGCGCCGACCTGCACTCCTACTTCAACAGGTGCAACTCCATCCGGGTGGAGAGCGGCTGCTTCATGGTGTACGAGAAGCCCAACTACACGGGCAACCAGTACTACCTGAGGAGAGGAGAGTACTCGGATAACCAGCGCGTGATTGGAATGAGCGACTGTGTGCGGTCTTGCAGGCTGATTCCTCAGGTAGGCTGTGATTTCTTCTTTGGCTTCAAGCGATCGGGGGAGAGTCGAGATAAACGGAGGGAGGCTAAAACATGAATCAGACCAGGAGCTGCTGCTCTATCCAAACCATCAGCTAAACACTCACTTAATGAGTCTCTAGAATTGAGCTACCACAACAACATCTGTGTGTTACAGAATCTTTATTGACACAGTGAGTTTTCTGTCCTCTTGCAGCACCGAGGCTCCTACAAGATGAGGCTGTACGAACGTCCCGACATGTCCGGACAGATGCACGAGCTGGAGGACGACTGCCCCAACATCCAGGACCGCCTCAACACCTCCGACTTCAACTCCTGCAACGTGATGGACGGCCACTGGCTGCTGTACGACCAGCCCAACTACAAGGGCCGGATGTACTACCTGAGGCCCGGGGAGTACAGGCGCTACAGCGACTGGGGCGGAGTCAGCCCGCGGGTCGGCTCCCTCAGAAGAATCACAGACTCCAACTGAGCCGAGTGTCGACGTTCTGACCGACTGATTTCACAATAAAGTTCTCTGCTTCATAAAACGTACATGCCTGGTTGTGTGTTGCTCTTCCTGCTCTCCACACACTCTTTCAAACAGTCTGCATTTTCTCTCTCACACTTTCTGGCGTGCTTGTGCAGTCCCCCCCCCCCTACCGTGCTTTGGCACGCCGTACCAAACAATGCCAGAATTGCCCCCTTTCACATTCGGGACCCCTTATTTGGATTTTCTGGTGTGCAGTGGCAGTATGTCCCCCTCTGATTAGTGAAGCACACAAACAGCATCATGAGCTGAGTGTCACAAACACAGTTAGAGAAAAGTTTAGAAAAAGAAGAGTCAGGATAGATCACACATGAACCATCCCAAAGAAGGAAACACAGAAGAGTTTGGATCTTAAAGTTTCAACCATAAGAAACATCAAAGAGTCGTAACGTCCGTTTATTCCTATAAACGAATATCAACATCAGTTACAGCCTTCGAATACGGAAACACAGAAACAGGATGTCATCAGGTCAAAACATGGAAACACAAAAACAGGTTTAGAAAAGAAGACGAGGAAAACGTCCGTGAACTCAATGAGCCTCTGAGTCCGTGCGGGTTTTAATCAAAGTGTTTGAGAAGTGAAGTTGAGACGATGACATGTGATCATTTTATTCACGTTTGTTTTATATGATATAATAACTCTGCTCAACCTGTCCCCGAGTGTGTGTGTGTGTGTGTGTGTGTGTGTGTGTGTGTGTGTGTGTGTGAATATTTCTACAAACTGTGGAGAACAGAAACAACATTTAATGAAATTATAAAACTCATTTGCTCGACCTCGAGACCCCCCCGTCTCTCTCTCTCTCCCCCTCACACACACACACACACACACACACTCATTTCACAATGTGTCGCTAAGAAGGAGAGTCTTCAAAAGGTCCAACATGGCTGCGACGCATCAGGGGAATTGTAGTCCACTCAGAGCGCCGGTGGCTCGCCGCTCAAGTCTTCACATCCATGAAGTGAATAACAGCGTTCACACTCACGCTGACTTATTAGCACGCACGGGGGCGGCTCAGGCGGAGCATTAGGGAGGCTGAATGGCTTCCTGCTCTGTTACGCAACATATTTAATGGTAAAGGGCTGTTCCATATTGTTCTGCAGCCTTTGTCAGCTGGACGTGTGGATACCATACTAGTCTTTTCCTTTGTCCATGCAAGTCAAAACACCAAACCGCTTAATTATTTATCCCCCTTTTTTTTTCAAATACAAATCCATATTTCTGTCCCAACGTTGGGCTCACAACAAAAAGGTAAACATGTGCCAGTAGCCTTCAATTATAGCTACCAGAGGATTTGAATAACAATACTTTGTTTGTGGAGAGGCGGTATAAAAAGCCCTGAAAACATGGGGAATCTCTCCAACGGAGACCATGGGCAAGGTGAGTACTGTTGTTCCTCTCTGCTTACTCTCCATTTTAATTGTTCCAAAGTTTAACTTTCACATTGTTTAATGTTGGATTCTGACGCAGTGACACTTTTTTTTTTTATTTCCCCCGACAGATTATCTTTTACGAGGACAAAAACTTCCAGGGCCGGAGCTATGAGTGCAGCAACGACTGCACGGACCTTCACTCGTACTTCAGCCGCTGCAACTCCATCCGGGTGGAGAGCGGCTGCTTCATGATCTATGAGCGACCCAACTTCATGGGCCACCAGTACTTCATGAGGAGGGGGGAGTACCCGGACTACCAGAGGTGGATGGGCTTCAGCAGCTGCATCCGCTCGTGTCGGATGATCCCGGTGGTAAGTGGACCAGACGTCATATTCCTGCATTTGGACTGAAGTGAAAGTGTCTCTCTTTGGGACTAAAACGGCCTTCTCTTGGCTCCTGCAGTATCGAGGCTCTTACAGATTGCGTATCTACGAGAAGCCCGACTTCAGCGGTCACATGATGGAGTTCATGGATGACTGTCCCTGTGTGTCCGACCGTTTCCACCACCGCCACGTGTACTCCTGTAATGTCATGAACGGCTACTGGATCTTCTACGAGTACCCCAACTACCGAGGCCGGCAGTACTTCCTGAGGTCCGGGGAGTACAGGAGGTACCGCGACTGGTGCGCCACCTGCGCCATCGTGGGCTCCTTCAGGAGGGTCACCGAATTTTAGCCATTCATGGAACGCTTTGCTGTAAATATCAGACACTTTGTTTATTAAAAGATGTTGAATTTTTAACCCTCTCTTGGTATTCGTTTTCCTTGATTTGTCTCCTTGCCTGGACTCAACGGCTGAACGCACTTTTACAGTAACTGTGGGGCGAGCGTAGTTTTTGTTTTCACTGTGAACGAGATGATTTTCTCACTGTGTTAACTCCTCAAGTCCAGCAGACAGTGAGGGGGGGGGGGTGGGGGGGGTGGAGGGGGGGGGTGTGACTTTACTGCAGCTGCTTCAAGGCAAATAAACTTCCCTCATCAGAAACGTCTCTGTCAGAAAAAACACGACACACTGAGATACACATGAAGAGACGAAACATCACTGCAGCTTCACGTCTTCTTCCACTCGTTTATGCTTCATAAAATATTTACTTATAATTACAGCAAACAATTAAATGTGCTTTCTTCGTTTTTGTGCAGCAGATTTAGTAAAAACGTTTATTCTGCTGGTGCTTCATATTTGACACCTTTAAAGGAACAGGTCCAATTACAGCAGCTGTGCAACAGTTCTTAATGACCCAACAGGATAAATCAAATACTTCTGAATCTGACGCCGTTAAAAATAAAGATGAACTTAGCAGCAATAAAAAGGTCTAAAATAAAAAGATTATTTGTCTCGTGTGATTTCTTCTTTTTATTCACATTTACAATTCAAAACAATTAAATACAAACTTAAAATGTCAAATCTTGACTGACGAGGAAGAAGAAGAAGAAGAAGAAGAAGAAGAAGAAGAAGAAGAAGAAGAAGAAGAAGAAGAAGATCTGCTCGTCTTTCACAGGACAACATGTAACAAAACACAAAGTGAAAAGAAAGAAAAGCTGGTTCTCTTTACAGAAAGAACCCGAACGTGAACTTCCTGTTCCACGCTCTTCTAAAGACGACTTCTGCTATCATGATGCTTTTTTTGCTTTTTCTCTGCACGTCGTTTTTTGCCTCTTCTGTCGAGGAGAAGCAGCAAATAATGAAAGTGAATGTGACTGCACCTTGTAAATACAACTTTGCTCATGTAAATACTTGATGCTGCTCTTTTCTCCTGCACTGCAGCGAGCTAACGCAACGACATGTCGTCCTTCTCTGTAAAGTTTACATTTGAATGACATTAAAGGAAGTCTAAGACGTGTTTCAGACTCGTTCTGCTGTCAGAGTGAACAGAAAGATTCCTGCAGGGAAACGTCTGGAGCTTAATAACAGGTCACATGTTGATGTTTGAGTTCTGATCTCTCATGATGAAGTCGCACCATGAATCACCTGACGGTCTGTTACTTCATAATGTGCAGCACATCGATCTCATGGAAAGCTCTGGATCTGTGAACGATGACGTTTCTGCTCTGTGACTCAGGATGTGGATCCTCCTGGTTCAATACATTTATAACACAAATCATAAACATGACTCATGTTTACCTCGAGACGTTTGCACTGCTCACCACTCGTCATGTGACATGTTTTACTCTTTGCACTAAAGTCACCGTAATCAAATTCCTTGTGTGTGTGTGTGTGTGTGTGTCAATCAATCAATCAATCAATCAATCAATCAATCAATCTTTATTTATATAGCGTCAATTCATAACAGGCGTTATCTCGAGACACTTTACATAAAGCAGGTAAAGGACCTTACTGATGGCTATATTACAAGAGCCCAGCTTAATCCGTCATAGCGTGTGTGTGTGTGTGTGTGTGTGTGTGTGTGTGTGTGTGTGTGTGTGAGGCCAATAAAGCTGCATCTGATTTTTAAATAAAAACAGAACTTATTGAACGTGTTTGTCTTTGGCGAGCAGTGTCGGCTGCGAGCGTCGGTTCGATTTCTCTCTGTCATGATTAGAAAGGAAACGTTCAGCTGGTTGGACGATACGACATGATCGAAGTGTGTGATTGAAGGACACTTTGAGGACTTGTTATCAGACGGTCAGCTGCAGTGATAGACAGACAGAGTTAAATTCTTTAGAGAAGTGAGCGTTAGCCCGTGCAGGTTGTGGGTTCGACCCGGGTGTGCGTCCTGATGCCGGTCTCTTTGATCGCTCCAGATCAGACCATATGTGGAGAAGCTTCTGACTGAGAATAGGACACACACAAAGCGTATGCTTTCAATGGACAATAGAGACCAGCGCTGCCAGAAATGTATGGATGGAGATCCATTGTTTATCATAAGCCCCCGTTCAGCAAAAGTCATACTGCTAATTCATCAGCTTTGCACATTTGAATAACAACACTTCATGGCCCCCCGGCTTCTGTATAAAAAGGCTCCTGAGTCATGGAGTTGGCAGAGCAAGTTTAACCATCCACTGGGAACCACCTAAACCACCATCATGGGCAAGGTAAATATTTACTGATGTTTTTACATCATTAAAGGTTATTACCCAAAAAGTCACATTTCAAACAGCTGACTCTAAAATGCTTCTTTTCAGATCATCTTCTACGAGGAGAGGAACTTCCAGGGTCGCTCCTATGAGTGCATGAGCGACTGCTCCGACATGACCTCCTACCTGAGCAGGTGCCAGTCCTGCAGGGTGGAGAGCGGCTGCTTCATGGTCTACGAGCGTCCCAACTTCATGGGAAACCAGTTCTTCATGAGGAGGGGCGAGTACAATGACATGCAGCGCATGATGAGCATGGGCATGATGTTCGACAACATCAGATCCTGCAGAATGATCCCCTTCGTAAGACATCCCGTCTGCACAATCGTTCAATACGTTCAAAGTGATCTAGAGTCAAATGATGCTGACGTGTTCTCTGCGTTCCATTACAGCACAGAGGTCAGTTCAGGATGAGGATCTACGAGAGGGAGAACTTCGGAGGTCAGATGAACGAGCTGATGGACGACTGTGACAACATCATGGAGCGTTACCGCATGTCCGAGTGCCAGTCCTGCAACGTGATGGACGGCCACTGGCTGATGTACGAGCAGCCCCACTTCAGAGGCAGGATGATGTACCTGAGGCCCGGAGAGTACAGGAGCTTCATGAACATGGGCATGAGCAGCAACAGGTTCCAGAGCATGAGGCGTATCACTGACATGTGCTAGACTTCTGTTGTTGACCTAAGTGAATAAACATGATTTGTAATTCATAGCTATGTGTGTCGATCAAATTCTTCTTCTGTTGGTTTGTGGTTAACCTCGCGACATGCGTTGGCTAAATCCAGACAACAAATGATAGAACACAAAAAGGATTTGACTTCTCTGTGAGTCTCTTTAAAAACGACTTCAGACAAATCCAGTTCAAAGTTTGCAGATTCAACTTGATTTAATACAATAACACGACACAGGCACAAACTAGAAGATTTTATGCTACGCTCCGTTTACGTCACAACTGGGAATGACGTCACATCCCAGTTGCAAGTCGGAAAAGCAACATGAACGCCTCCAGTAGCTTCGTTTTGTTGGCTCACGCCAGACGATAACAACACAGCGAGAACTGTCACCATACTATCGATGTTATCGATTTACTCAGCAGCCGCCATGTTTGATTCCAATTCAGGCAACTCAGAGTTCCTCCGACTTTCCCGCTAATAAATATAACTTCAGGGGGATTTCCAGTTCAACTGGAACGCAGCATTACTACACTTGTATTTAAGGCAGGGTTGCTAATTTTCTTAAACTAGCATGATTTTGAAAGTAGCATTCTCTCAGTACTCTGTCTAAAGCCACGCCCCCTCCCCGCTGTGCTCCCTCTAAAGCCACGCCCCTCCCCCTATGCTCCCTTTAATGCCACACCCCCTCCTCTTTGTGCTCCCTCTAAAGCCCCGCCCTCCTGACATGCACGAGCTGATGCTCCAGAAGTGGATTTCAGCTTGTGCATGCACGGGGTAGAGAGCGAGCAGGGAGGCAGGGAGGCCTGTGATTGGTTCATCAGATTGGTACCTCGTGGCAGACATTGGTTGAAGTTTTTACAGACTTACAAACTGATACAGATGATGGATTTACTTTGTTCCTTTTTCAGAGAACCTGAGTTATTAATTTCTGTCAGGACCTAAAGACAATTTCAACCAGAACCTCGGGTGACCAAATCATGATTTCCAAAAAATGAGACACAAATTCAGACAGGCTTCTCAGAGGTCTATGATCATGATTTATTATGTCTCAATGGTGCAAATGAAACTTCTGTAATGAAATAAAATATGTAACTACCTGTAACAAAATCATAGCTCTCTTTTCAAATATGAACTCTTTGTGTTAGAAAATCCAGCTTTTAATATATTTCCCTTTTCAAGGTAACAAGATAAATAATAAATTAGAAAAAATGCTCACAAAAATACGAACTTAACAAACAAAAATCATCAACTTTTTTGTCTTATTCATCCTGCCTTTCTTCTTCATCCTCCTTGTCTGCTCGTCCATATTTTCTGTAGAGCTGGTTTTTCCCAGCAGTTTCCAGCTGCTCAACAAATCAGCATAAAAGTCTTTGTGAGACGTCTCTTTGCTGTTGCTGTGTAGCTGCTGTCGTGTTTTACACTGTTTCTGTAGTTCACCTGTGAAGCTGCATCACTGCTGCTCCGCTGTCTGCTGTGTTTCCTCTGTCTGCTGTTCCCTGTGCACGTGCACGTCGCAGAGCCGCCCACAAAGCAGCCTTGAGAGAATGACGTCACGCAGCGAAGTAGCTACCGTAGTATTTTGCGCCGGTCAATTTAAGTACAAACTTGATGGTTCCATGAAAGACAGTGAATCCCGGACATTTTCATGATTTTATAAAAAAACCCCGGACGCCCCGGACAGGACGTAAAAAGAGGACGTTTGGTCACCCTACCAGAACCTGAAAAAGTGGATCTGCAGTGGTGATTCTTCACTCTGTTGGGGCCCTAAAGGCCCCTCCAACCCCCTTTAGTTCTGCCAGTGTTACGATGCTCTTTGATTGCTATTGAATAGATTTATTACAATAACAAGACAGAAGCAGGGCTCAGCGTGCTTCTGCTTCTCCATACTAAGTTTGATTATAAACCATGATGTTATGTCATAGACTGACTGCAATTTAAGAGTATAAACACAAGAAGCTGTCTGATCAGAGAGGAATGATCATTTCACTACAGAGATCACTGACTGCTCCTTTAAAGATGAGCTCGTATTAAATATGTTTTGTGTTTATGTGTTCAAGTAAAAAGTACCGTGAACATCTGAGAGAGAATAAACCTTTCATGGGAGCCAATGTTTTGTTGCCAGATCTGCCCGAAGACTATTTCCTATAGCAGAACATATGTAATGTCCTGTACATATCAAACACATAACCATAATATGTGTGAGTGTGTTACAGGAAGAAGTGACAGAAAACGTCATTAAAAGAGAATCACAAAATTTTATTTAAAATTTCGCTCATACACTGGTGCTCTAATAGCAGGAATCCATGATGCGCTTCATGCTCTGGAACTTGTTGCTGCTCATGCCCATCTCCCTGAAGCTCCTGTACTCTCCGGGCCTCAGGTACATCATCTTGCCTCTGAAGTGGGGCTGCTCGTACATCAGCCAGTGGCCGTCCATCACGTTGCAGGACTGGCACTCGGACATGCGGTGGCGCTCCTGGATGTTGTCACAGTCGTCCATCACCTCGTTCATCTGGCCTCCGAAGTTCTCCCTCTCGTAGATCTTCATCCTGAACTGACCTCTGTGCTGTTTGTTCAAGGTGGGGAAAGAAACGTCTCCTGTCAACACGTCTTTTCACACATCACAGTCTGGATGAAATGAACAGAGAGAGTGAGCCTACCATGGGGATCATGCGGCAGGACCTGATGCAGTCGCTCATGCCCATACGCTGGTAGTCAGAGTACTCTCCCCTCCTGACGAAGTACTGGTTTCCCATGAAGTTAGTGCGGTCGTAGACCATGAAGCAGCCGCTCTCCACCCTGCAGGAGTGGCACCTGCTCAGGTAGGAGGACATGTCAGGACAGTCGCTGCTGGTCTCATAGGAACGACCCTGGAAGTTCCTGTCCTCGTAGAAGATGATCTGAAAGTTGAAAAGTAAAAACCTTGTTATGATCAAACCAAACAGGTTTTTGTTTCATCTTCAGCTCGAATCAGACTAAAACATTTGAAATGAAACAGAGTGGAGCTGTACACACCTTTCCCATGGTCATGGTTACAGTTATTACTGTGTTGGCTCTAAAAGACTGCACAGTCTCCTCCACGTCGCCCTGCTGCTTTTATACCTGACCTCCCAGCCATAGGATACATGACCCCATTGTTCAAACTCCTGACAGAGCAACATGGAGCAGAGGCCCCCCCGCCCCGCCCCACCCCTGCCGTGTACTTTTCAATTCATGGTAAAACCCTCAACACACGGTGATTTGCGGTGGTTGCATTTGTGAGTAGAGGCCCCGCTTTGCATTGTCTCTGCCACCGAACAACGGAGAACGTGTTTTCAACAGAGCCCCCCCTTCTCTTCTCTGACGGGCTAATTAAATAAATCACCTTATTAAACATTCTTAAAAGGTAAAACTGACATCACGACACAGAAGTAAAACACTGACTCTTGTCCTGAAAACAACACAGGATCTATAGAGCTGTTTAAGGTTCATGATTGAATCCCCACTCTGAGCTGTATTTAAATTGAATCACTATTCAAGTACACTATAAATAATAAAGGCACAGGTGTAATTCAAAGGTCCAATCAGTTAGATCTGTAGTGAGTCCGTGTCCACCACTAGCAGGGACTGACCCCTGCTAACACCTGTGACCTATGACCCTGACAGCGGCCGTCTTTGCCTGTGAATTATTAGAATTATAGAATAATTTTCAGACATCAGAGTGCTTCACACAGGAACAAAAACATTCCTAACAACATGATTAGGCATCATTATCATTATTTTTTTAATGTATGGAATAACAAATATACAAAAACTCGCTGTGCAGTTAGCTCATGCTCCTCATGTGTAGAGGCTGATGTCCTTGAGCTGGCCGGTTCCACCTCAACCCTCGACTCTTTGCAGCATGCCACTTCCCATTCTCCTCTTTACTTGATTTCCTTCTCTATTCACAGTGCTGTGAAATCTATAGTATCTATATAGAATAGAATTTTTAATACTAAGCTGCTCTACCACTTGTCGCAGTTTTAGTTTAAAGGGGAAGTTTTCTTGAGTCCCCGCCCACAAAAAATGTCTGTGACATCTCATGTCATCAGAAGCAGCTCCTTCAGCACCAGACTCAGACATCCACCCTGCGAGAGAGAGCGCCTCCACAGGACGTTCACCCCATCTGCAGTCAGACTGTTGCACAGCCTCAATCGATATGCGTCACACTGTGTTTGACAATAACTGTTGTTTTCCACATCAATCAATCTTTATTTATATAGCGTCAATTCATAACAAGCGTTATCTGTAGACACTTTACAAAAAGCAGGTAAAGGACCTTACTTATGTGAAAGTGTACATAGTGTAAATTCAGAGTGTTATTGTATTAGATCTATTATGATCTTATTTTAGGTCATTCAATATCCATGGAGGTGTGCCGACACCTTTTCAATTTAGTGCAAAGACTTTGCATTCAGAATCAAATCTCCAGACGTGTTTGTGGTCTTCTGAAGGAGCTTTTAACAACCAAATCAGTCAAAGTAAAGTGCAAAACAAACAGCCCCTGACTCTTTCACTACTCCCTGAGTAAACCATCGTACACTACCTCAAGAGCAATTAAAAGTTCATTAACTGAGCCAACACTTTGGGGATAACTGGTTTTTCATTTAAACCATTCATTCTCATACTGTGGAATGAGTACCACCGGTGGTAAGTGGGATCCCCCTTGTGGCAATCTGGGAGTTTTTACTGTGAAGCTGCAGAGAGAATATATGTATGTGTAGTGAAATGGCCCTATGATGCTGTCTTTTAATGTTGGCCATAACGATGGTACTTGGAGAGCTAAATATCTTGTGTAGTGGTAATCACTGTGAACAGTGATTTAAAGAGGACATATTCTGCATCTTTTCAAACAGCGCCCCCCTGTGGTTTAAATCAAACATCTATGTTTCTGAGCTTTGGTCCAAATATAACATGAATCAAGCAGCAGAGGAGGTTTGTGACCCTGTAGAAACCAGCTCCCTATGAACACTCCGTTTTGGTGTGTGTGTCTCTTTAAATGCAATGACCCCGCCCCCTGAGTTTTTCCCGGGAGACATTACTTCTTCACTAGAGAGAATAAAAACAGTGGACCTGTGCAAACGTCTTTCTCTAGGCTTGGGGTGGAGTTCATGGTGAGGGGAGGGGATTTTTTTTAACAGAATCCCACTGTGACATCACAAGGAGAGCACATTTGAAACGGAGCATTTTTCTTTATGTTGTCAGACTTCTGCAGATCACTAACAAAGGACTGGAGGGGTTTATTTCACATGTTTTGGGTTGGTGGACACTCGGGTTATAAAGATATGTTCAAAAACACTGTAACAGTGAATTTTTCATATTATGTTAAAGTATATATCACCGGACAATTTGTGATATTTATAACACAAGTCCATATTTTTATCGTCTATTCTACCTTGAACTAATTGATTTCAAAAACCATATTTTCTTATTTTTATAAAAGTAGAGTTTAACTGAATACTTACAACATGTAATCATATGGACTATTACATTTTTATGAATGTTATCTTAAATTAAGAATGTGAGGTGCGATCAGTGAGCAACAACAACTTTTGAGATTTCAGTCTGTATTTAAAATTTGCAGTCAAATTACACAAAATACAAACACAATAACAATCCAATTTAAAGATTTCCAACATTACAGATTGTGTATGCCATGTTTCAAAATGTTTCTGTAATTCTGATGACTTTAAAATAGTGTTGTTAGCAGGAATCAGTGATGCGTCTGATGGAGCTGAATCTGGATCCGTCGTAGCCCATGTCCTTGAAGCTCCGGTACTCTCCGGGCCTCAGGTACATCATCCTGCCTCTGAAGTGGGGCTGCTCGTACATCAGCCACTGGCCGTCCATGACGTTGCAGGACTGGCAGTCGGACATGCGGTAACGCTCCTGGATGTTGTTGCAGTCCTCCATCAGCTCGTTCATCTGACCTCCGAAGTTCTCCATCTCATAGAGCCTTATTTTATAGGAGCCTTTATGCTGTTAAAGACAATACAGATGCTAAGTGATGACCCATTTAGATTGAATTTATGCTTCAGATGGATGTAACACATTATTATTCTGAATGCCATACCGAGGGGATCATACGACAGGACCTGATGCAGTCGCCGAAACCCACAATCCGCTGGTAGTCAGAGTACTCGCCCCTCTTAATCAATAATTGGTTTCCCGTGTAGTTTGGGCGATCATAGACCATGAAGCAGCCGCTCTCCACCTTGCAGGAGTGGCACCTGCTCAGGTGGGAGGACATGTCAGGGCAGTCGCTGCTGGTCTCATAGGAACGACCCTGGAAGTTCCTGTCCTCATAGAAGATGATCTAGAATCCCAAAGATCAGCCAATGGAAGGTAAAAGAACTCTAAAGTCTGATGCGATTAGCTTTCAAAATTAGATTTGTGATAGTAGCCAAAGGATGTATCCATAAAGCCATTCTTTGCACCATAAAACATTTTATATGTAAAATAAAATCATAAAAGTTGATCATGGACCTACCTTTCCATCCATGGTTGCTGATCGATTGAATGATGCTATAGCATTCCTATCCTGGATTTAAGCCTTTTTTATACCTAACGGGACGTCCAAACAATCAATGGCACTATTGTGAGAAATCAACGAGTCAGCATGAGCATGCAAAGTCAGTCCCTCAGTGTGTGAATGCTGATGGGATGTGTTATTATGCATCCTCTCACCGGCTGCTTTGTTGTTCCTGATCAAAAGGTTTCTGTATATGTCTCTTATTTTTTTGATTACTTGTGCTATTATCCAGATGATTGACCTCTTTGTGGTTTCATTGACAGACATGTCTTAATCGACTCCAGTTGGCAGTTTCAGTCTTCATTTTGTTGGATATCTTTGGAATTAAAACACCAAAGAGCACCAGAGAGGCAGTGGTTGTGGGGATGACACAGTCCGTTGATGGGACTCTGGATGGTGGGGCGACACTGTCCAAAATTGTCTCCTTAAGGTATTGATTACGTTTAGGTAAAGATCTCATCAGTGGCAGGGCGTCTTCCAGACTTTTGACTATCTTGGACTGTCCGACAACTTAAAGACTCTTCAGTTTTGCAGGGCACCGTCATTGCAGAGTTGTAGATGGGATTCCATATCAAGGTACGACTACTGAGGTCCCCCCATTAGGGACCAGGGCCTAGATCCAATTATACTTGACCCCAAAGACTTGTTCATTTGACCTATGTGAACACAAAGGTCCAGTACATGATTGCCCAGGTCTGCTTGAATAGGAGGTCTTGGGCATGAGTATGGTCTGCAAGAGATGTGAACACAACAGTGCTCAAACAAGTGCGTAGCATGCAATCGACACATTTCTAAATGGCTCCTGTTGCTTTAAAATCCTCCATGTCCACGCAGCACAGGAACGTTTTGTCCTCTGAGCAGTTTGGTAGATGTGTAAGCAAGAGGAAGGTCACATACACAGACAGCAGAATGTCCTCATCCTGCAAGTGGTTGCCATGGTTGCTTCTTCTTCTTTCTGCTTCTTGGCAGATTTGCAAACCAATTATGTGCATACCGCCACATGCTTTATAGGACTGTATAAGTACACAAGTGTACATAAAATGAGGTTGCTAATGTGAACGCAGACTAGGGGATAGGGAGTCCAGCGCAATCATGCTTAGGCACGATAAGAAACAATCATACCATATGTGAAATGCCCTCTGGGAATGATAATTCCTAACCAGAAAAATGGTTTCAGGACAATCATGAACGCCAGATACAAAAGATACAATGCATTCTTGCAGTGGAGCAATGCTGATCCAGTCTAAGTTTGTTATTGTGGTCTTGAAGAAGCTTAAAAACCCTAAGGTTCCACTAGTTATCCTTCCATTGTAATACGAGGATTGTAATACTTTGCAATTGCTTTGAGCCATCCTTGTAAAACCAAAGTTAAAGCTGTGTAAGTAACACCAGAAGAAGCCAAATATGTTCCCAGTGGTTGTCATGGTGGTCATCGAATTTGTTTATTTTCAAGGACAGGATCTCAAGGCACAGTCAAGGGGAATGGGAATGGAATGGAAACGCTGCCAGTGGAGGGCTTCCCTCTAGTGCTGGGAGAAGAGAGCCTATGAAAGCGGTCTCTTGGTTTCATGTTGGATATCTGTGGTGTGATTTGCTGAACAAGCTGTGTAGCGCCCTCTGCTGACTGATCATGGGATTACTCCAACATATGTTTATGTTTACGCCTTTTTGTGAAGAAGGTTTTTTATTGGAGGCAGGCCTGTAAATCAAACTTTTCTGTCTGAGAACTGTTCATATTTTAAGGAATACGTCACTGTTCTGGTGGATCAATCATATCGGGTCTTGATAGTTGATGCGATAGCTTAAAATATGCGTGCAATGTCTCAGTGTCACAGTGTTGGCTTATCCCTGACTCACTTAGTTTCTCATGTTTCCTTTTTGAGACTCTCAGTCTGCTGACTCCTCCGGGAGTTTCTGTTCACTTACAGTGTTTGGTCTGAGTGAAGCATTTGATTGGCCGAGTTGTAACACCTGTGACTATCGCTACCGTTAAGACAAGAAAAGCTTCTCAATCGTCACTTCTCTGCCTCCATTCTTGTGTGGTGGGTGTTTATGGTCAGAGAGCTAGTCTGTTTCTTCCAGCCAATGACAGTGCACAGTTAGAGTGGAAACAATATAGTAACTGGACGTGATTTCAATCTAACGAGGATGAGGGTGAACTATGTGTTGGCTTTTCTGGTGGACAAGAAGGTGACAAACACAGGTGGTTAGCTTGTGCTAGCTTGCAGTTTAGCTACAAGCAGTAAACGTACACGCTATGTCCTGCAGTGGGCGGGGCTTCTGGGGGTGGTGAGCCAAGGAGGAGGGCCCACGTTTGAATGTTGTGTTTACAAATTGAAAATTGAAAATAAAAAAATTGCAATGAAAATAGTTTCTGACTGTTTGAAGTATATTTTTGATTTTAAATCAAATATCTGATTCTTTACAATGTTGTCATTTACAGCCCCATATTTCTTTTGTGTTGTATATTTCCTTCATCAGTTATTCAAGCATGTGCAACAAGAGGAAAAAAAAAAGAATATACAAAAAATGCAAATGGAGGTTGTTTTAGCTTTTGTTTTTTTATTTCAAAACAAAAGTATTTAACACATATCCATGATACGCCTCATGCTCATGAACCTGGAGCCGCTCATGCCCATGTCCCTGAAGCTCCTGTACTCTCCGGGCCTCACGTACATCATCCTGCCTCTGAAGTGGGGCTGCTCGTACATCAGCCAGTGGCCGTCCATCACGTTGCAGGACATGCAGTCGGACATGCGGTAACGCTCCTGGATGTTGTCACAGTCGTCCATCAGCTCGTGGCTCTGACCGCCGAAGTTCTCCCTCTCGTAGATCTTCATCCTGAACTGACCTCTGTGCTGTATTTCATTAGAGAGAAAAACATTTTAAGGTTTAAAAACTGTTCTTCTCTCCTAGTAGAACCATAGCAACATGAAAGCTGTTTTAAACCTACCATGGGGATCATACGGCAAGACCTGATACCACTGCTCATTCCCATCATGCTCATGTAGTCGGCGTACTCGCCCCTCCTCATGAAGAACTGGTTTCCCATGAAGTTGGGACGCTCGTAGACCATGAAGCAGCCGCTCTCCACCCTGCAGGACTGGCACCTGCTCAGGTAGGAGGACATGTCAGGGCAGTCGCTCATGCACTCATAGGAGCGACCCTGGAAGTTCCTGTCCTCGTAGAAGATGATCTGTGAAAAGCAAAGCATTTTGTTGAGACTTACACTTCAGGCGTTGTCAGTATTTGATCTATGTATTGTGTAAATATCCACAGTGGTGAAATATATTATTTGTGTTGAAGTGATGCTGTAGCTTACCTTGCCCATGCTCATGTCAGTGGTGGTCATGCTTGTAGGTGAGCTGCTGCTGCTGCTGTACTGCTGCACTGCTGTCCTGTTTGGTTTAACCCTTGCTTTTATATGTGCCCAAACCCTACAGAGCCGGTGGGCCCCCATTGTCGAAACCCCTGACTCTGCAGCATGCTATAGAGGACTATACAGCTCTGTCATATTGTTGTGTCATATTGTCACATGACTGGGCCCTCGAAGACCTTAGAAATTGTTCCCTGTTAAAAAGATAAACTAAGCTTTTTTTGTGTTTCCAGGCACATTTATCAAGAGTCTAGAAGTGATCCTCACTGACTGATTAATGTTAGCGTTGTATTGGTACAAAAAGGAGGCTGCTACTTTATGATGCTTTATATAACTTCTTCTGCTAGAGATGTTAAGTGAATGATAATTAATAGTTCACACACCATGGGCCTGATTTAATAAATAAACAACGCGTATTGTCCCTTTAGTACATTTGCCTTAATGAATATGCAATACTGCTGTAGGACGCTTGGATTGGTAGACATCACCACTGTTTGTCCCGACGTCTTTGATACCTCTTTGCCAGAGCATTTAATTCCCATCAAACACAGTGCTGACCAGCTTCTGTTGTGCAACAATGGTCCGAGTGGCGCCCCTGAGCGCCCGTGTAGCAGAGGACACTGTACAATTCACTCTAAGGATGGAGGGAAATAACTTGAGGCCATGTTTCATGCCGAGGTTTTCTTATAAACCAAATGTTCTTTTGTTATATTCAGATTCATTGGCAAAAACTCCTAATACTGGACGTTCATTTGCCTCTCCCACTAATATCTATTTATCATTATATCATTATATATCATATTTGTCATCCTGCTTTCCGTACAAACTCTCTGTGACGTAAACCAGGAGAACACGCTAAAGCCTGACTTAAATACTCCCGCCTTCACAAGATTTGCACCAGTTATCATTCACGCAGATTTTCTTAGCAGATCACCTGCAAAACGCCCACAAACCAAACGTGCAATCTCTTGGAGTGAACCTGCGATTTAATACTCTTTAATCGGGATCCTAGTAAATCAGGCCCTTTGGGTTCCTTGGTTGTTCTTTGGATGTAGATGTCATGTGTTTGTGTGGTTTGATTTTGCATTGTGCTGTCATTCATGCAAACTGTATGCACACTGATGCTTTGACACAACTGAAGTTCATAGCGCATAAATAAAGTGTGTGGAAGATCGTGGCTAATATTAGCTTTTTTTAAAAAAGATTTATTTTTGGCATTTTTGCCTTTATTATAGAGGGAGGAAAGTGGACAGAGATGGAAATCAGGGAGGGAGAGTGGGGAGACATGCGGGAAAGGAGCCATCGGCCAGACATGAACCCAGGTCGCCCCCTTTAGGCCTATGGCTATGACGATAATATCAGCTTTAATGAGTGTTGACCTCCATAGCACCTTTTCCCAGAGATGCATATCTTTTTGTGTTTTAGGTCACATGTTCTGTAAAATCCTCTTCCCCATGTTCCTCTAACTCTAACATGTCTGTCTACAAACCCCCCAATGACGAGAAAAGTCCATCCTCTCCGTCTTCTGCCTGCTCAGTCGCCTGCCCAGTCACCTTGCTGAGCACTGGTCACTTTAACGAAATTATCACCCTAATCATGTCTGGTTTCATCCTACTGTTGTGTTATGCTACATCTGTAATGGTTGACATGATCACTCTAACTAGGTCAAGTTTCACTCTATTGTCTTTGACACTTAATGCTAATCTGCTCCTCAATAGTTGGGTACTTTAATGGCAATCACCCTAATCACTCCTGGTTTCACCTTATTGTTTTGGACACTTAATGCTAATCACTGCTCCTTTATGTTGCTGAGCACTTTAATGACCCAATTTGCATTCCTGCATTGACTGTTTAATGACTGTAGATGATAGATAGATAGATAGATAGATAGATAGATAGATAGATAGATAGATAGATAGATAGATAGATAGATAGATAGATAGATAGATAGATAGATAGATAGATAGATAGATAGATAGATAGATAGATAGATAGATAGATAGATAGATAGATAGATAGATAGATAGATAGATAGATAGATAGACCAAACACCTCTGTACATGCACATGTAACTAGTTTCTAGAAGGTCAGCACTTTTGTTTCTAAGGCTCTTTAACTGTTTACAGGTCTCTTTTAATCAGCACATGTTTTTCTCTCCTTCACAGGTTATGTACATTATGCTATATAAGTTTTAAGTCTAATGCTAATGCTAGCTGCACAGGTTTAACTTGTAATTATGTTTACTCTTAGTCACATAGGGGTTGCTAAATCTTGTTTGGGGGATTATTGTATACAGGGGGGGGGGGGGGGGGGGGGGGGGGGCAGCGGGTGTGTATTGTAACTAATGTCTTGTGTTCCTGCCTGTCTGTATACTGCTACTGGATGCCTTGAATTTCCCTCGGGATCAATAAAGTATCTATCTATCTATCTATCTATCTATCTATCTATCTATCTATCTATCTATCTATCTATCTATCTATCTATCTATCTATCTATCTATCTATCTATCTATCTATCTATCTGTTCCACTTTTCAGAAAATGTGTGCTCAAAACAGGCCGTTTGGAGATTTCCCCTTCATGACATCACAAAGGGCAGTAGCCCCTCCCCCAGGTGGGTGACACTCCCACAGCTAGGTGTTTGTTCTGCCCTCTGGGTCTGCCTTCTCACCGTAAACAATAGGACATGGAGCCAGAAAGCAGCGAGTACACCCGAGCCCTTCCAGAGAGGGGGCGTGGTCAGACACCGCTCATTTACATATTTAAAGCTACAGACACAGAAACAGCCTGTTCTGAGCAGCGCTGAAATAGAGGGGTTTATAGACATGATCAAATACAGGATCAGAGTGGATTTACAACAACACACTTCACACACATGATGAAGAGGAGCGAGGACACTGATTTCACCTGAAGAGGAGGAGATCATGTGACCTTTAAGTCTTTAACCACATACGAAGTTAAAAGCTGTACTGAAGTTCAGGGGTTTAAAATGTGTCAATACTTTGGCGGTCTTATTTTTATTTGTAAGTTTTCTGATATCAGTAGCTAATCATTTTCATGCATAGTTGAATAGAGAATCCTTCAGGCTCTAGTTGCCTGGTCTTCTCAGTATAGTTTATGTTAATCTACATGTTCCTGCTGTCCTGAAAATATGCTTGAGTATGCATAGTATACTTTTCAATGAGAAAGGCGGAAAACAGAGTAGTGCGTAAACATTTTATTCGGTGACTTATGAAACATTCAGTGATCATTTAAGATTTAACAGGAGTCCATGATGCGCTTCATGCTCATGAACCTGGAGCCGCTCATGCCCATCTCCCTGAAGCTCCTGTACTCTCCGGGCCTCAGGTACATCATCTTGCCTCTGAAGTGGGGCTGCTCGTACATCAGCCACTGGCCGTCCATCACGTTGCAGGACATGCAGTCGGACATGCGGTAACGCTCCATGATGTTGTCACAGTCGTCCATCAGCTCGTGGCTCTGACCGCCGAAGTTCTCCCTCTCGTAGATCTTCATCCTGAACTGACCTCTGTGCTGTAGTTTGAGAGAGGATCAAACGTTAGACGAGTTATGGACTGATTTCCCCGTTAGCCGTCTCGTGACAGGAAGGACGTCGTGTTTAACCTACCATGGGGATCATACGGCAAGACTTGATGCAGTCCCTCATTCCCATCATGCTCATGTGGTCGGCGTACTCGCCCCTCCTCATGAAGTACTGGTTTCCCATGAAGTTGGTGCGGTCGTAGACCATGAAGCAGCCGCTCTCCACCCTGCAGGAGTGGCACCTGTTCAGGTAGGAGGTCATGTCGGAGCAGTCGCTCATGCACTCATAGGAGCGACCCTGGAAGTTCTTCTCCTCGTAGAAGATGATCTGTGACAAACAAAATGTGAAGGTGAAATTCAAACTGATGTCGCAGGCTTTTTTTTCTATCACTCCAATACTTTATTATTATTTTTTGAACACGTACCTTGCCCCTCATGTTCATGCTGGTGTTGCTCATGTCGGCTGCTGATGGGTTGTTGCTGTTGCTCCTGAACTGCATGCCTCCCTGGTTTAACCCTTTCCTTTTATACTTGCCAACATGTAAAGAACCAGAGGGCCCCTCATAGAAACCCTTACTCAGCAACTATTACTATTGATCCCGTAGAATGCTGAGGTTAGTCCATGTTTCAGACCTTAGAAAGGCCTTTTCTCTCTTTACTGAAAGCATTCCCAACAATGCTGCTAACGTGATGAACTGGTTGTGTGTGTTGGTCACGTGACTGTTGGAAACTGTGTTATAACCTGAACATTGTTACTCTGACTTCTTCATTTATTCCAGTTTTGTTTTTTTTAATGTTCTACACATGTAGGCGTCAGACTGTGTGGGACTGAATGTTAGTTTATCACATTATACAGATGTTACACATGTATACACATGCTATACGTTTGTTTTCTCTGACGGCATGTTTTGCCCGTTTTTCATGCTCTGGTTTTTACATTTTCATTCCTTTCACATCGAGTCCTGCTGCTCGGACTTTGAAGCCTTCATGTTTTGTGTTTTGGTGCTGTACATTAAAGGGATCCTGAAAAAGTATTTGATAAGAATTTCAAGTTCCTGGCGTATAAAATGTATGAAAGAGTTAATTTTGTACTGAGCCCTGCCTTGGTCTTGGTCTTGGTCTTGGTCTTGACTCGTTCTTGGTTTAGTGTGGTCTTGGCTACAACGATAGCTTGGACTGAGACGTCCTTTTCTATTTTCTCTAAGAGATGTATTTATATTTTTGTGCTTTTTTGCTTCTCTTCTCTATGTGACACTTCCCTTCATATCCATCCATTTTCTGCCGCTTATCCAGGGCCGGGATAAGCAGTCTAAGCAGAGATGCCCAGACTTCCCTCGCCCCAGACACTTCCTGTAGCTCTTCCGGTGGGACCCCGAGGCGTTCCCAGGCCAGCCAAGAGACATAGTCTCTCCAGCGTGTCCTGGGTCTACCCCGAGGCCTCCTCGCGGAGGGACATGCCCGGAACACCTCCCTCGGAAGGCGTCCAGGGGAATCTGGACCAGATGCCCGAACCACCTCAACTGACTGGGAATATGAGAGAGGAGAAGAAGAGGAGGAAGAGGAAGCTCAAGGAAATGAACTTTCAGAATGAAGATCATGGTTGTAGATGGCAGGAAAAACAAGGATCTTTTTTTAACTTTATTTTTATTTTATTTTTTCGTCCTGCAAAAACAATTTGCAGCAATTTGGGGTTAAATGTCTTGCCCAACGACACATCAGACATTTGCTCGTAGGAGCTGGTGATCAAACCCTCGACTTTCCAGTTGAGAGACAACAACACTGCTAACTGAGCCACAGCCGCCCCTATGAGTGGTTATTTGATTATTTATGGTGACAGACTTATCGCGAAAATGAGTTTCAGAGCTGAAAAAGTTAAAAAGAAAAAAAAAGTTGGAAACTTGGGAAAGAATTGGATCATAAGATGTTTTTTTATTGATTCACATAATGCACGTCAACTTTTTGCTAAAATAAAACTCATAACAGAGACGTCTTGTCTGTAGCATCCACGCTGTAATTACATCATTACAACTTTACAAACTAATATCACGTGAAGGTTTTGAAGTCGGAAGAATGACTTCACAACAGAAGGGGAGAAGGGACAAACTGCACAGGGAACCATACAGCCGTTACATTATTGTGTGCAAGAAATCCTCTTCAAATGTAGTAATACCCAGAAAGAAACGAATGCAGAAAAGAGGTGAAGGAGGAGATGAACCAGAGTGGGCAGGAGTCGAAGGAGAAGTCGTGGGTCACCATGATCAGGATTTCTTTGACTTGACGTGCTGCATTAATTTGTCAACCAATGGGATTTGAATATGTTGGTGGACTGACGGTGGTGCCAGAGAAGAGGTCAGGACATGGTCATGTAAAACAAAAGCACTTGGCTTCATTCTCTGGACAAAGAAATGTTGTTGAGGTGCGAATGGGAACTGACGCTGTGATAAAAGGTCAAGAGGTTATCTAGAATAATGAACGGATCCTTTGGGGGTCAAGAAAATACTTTACCAATTTAGATTGCTTCCTTTAACTGTTAACAATCTCAACAGTAGTGGATCATTTATCTTGCTTAGGAGCAGTCTGTAGCTCCGCCCCCTAGTGTTTAAAATGAGTACTGCAGTCTAAACTCTAATCATCACAGAGAGCTGTCTCCCCCCCTCCTCTCACACAGGTCAGCATGTAGAGACACTGTAGCTTCAGTGTTTAGCCAGCTCTGCATGTGGTGGACACTGTAGCTTCAGTGTTTAGCCAGCTCAGCATGTGGTGGACACTGTAGCTTCAGTGTTTAGCCAGCTCTGCATGTGGTGGACACTGTAGCTTCAGTGTTTAGCCAGCTCTGCATGTGGTGGACACTGTAGCTTCAGTGTTTAGCCAGCTCTGCATGGGTCTGTAAAGCTTTCTGCGTTCTAACCTCTCTCCATGTTTCAAAAGCATCTCCAACATTGATCCTAGTTTGAGCAGCTTTCTGCTGCTGGAGCTTATTAGAAACATGCAGAGGCTTTTTAGCTCGGGTACAATCACTTCTATCTGAAGCAGTTCCACTGCCCGCTTCCATCGCTGCAACACCTGTTCACCTGATAACTGCTCTCATATCTGGCAAACCCAGGGGCGTCCAAAACGGCCTTCAAAGCCCCGCCTACCTTCTCTGGTCCAATCAAATCCAGAGCATTCAGGATTAGAATCTAAAGTTAGAAGGAGGACATACTGGCTGCTGCATTGTTGTCAGAGAAGCTTCAACACAGCATGTTTCCTTCATGATCACAGAGGAGGAGAGCAGCTCTCTGATTGGTCCTTTTGTTGGATATGGTGTTCAGTAGAAATGACTGAATGTTTGTTGTTTCTTGTCCTTTTGGTAACCACTAAATATACCTTCTGTCCGTGTTTGTACTGTGCACCACAAGGCTTTGTGACGTGACTTGATACTTGTATATTTTTACCAACTATTTCTCTATGTGTTGGTAGTGATGGGATCCAAAGTCCCTGGAAAGCCCTTGCTGCCCCACATGTTTAAGGAATGGAAGCTCAAACACTGAAAGCCAAACAAAGAGGTAATTTTTTTTCAAAAAACGTTTATTTTGGCTTATTTAGACGGATCCTGCACAGCTATTTTTACATATCCATGATGCGCTTCATGCTCATGAACCTGGAGCCGCTCATGCCCATCTCCCTGAAGCTCCTGTACTCTCCGGGCCTCAGGTACATCATCTTGCCTCTGAAGTGGGGCTGCTCGTACATCAGCCAGTGGCCGTCCATCACGTTGCAGGACATGCACTCGGACATGCGGTAACGCTCCTGGATGTTGTCACAGTCGTCCATCAGCTCGTGGCTCTGACCACCGAAGTTCTCCCTCTCGTAGATCTTCATCCTGAACTGACCTCTGTGCTGTAGTTTGAGAGAGGATGGAAATTATTGAATGTGTATAATCATGTTTTTTGGGGCGTTGTCACCTGTAAATCTACCGCGGCATCAACAACTCTGTCTTAAACCTACCATGGGGATCATACGGCAAGACTTGATGCAGTCCCTCATTCCCATCATGCTCATGTGGTCGGCGTACTCGCCCCTCCTCATGAGGTACTGGTTTCCCATGAAGTTGGGGCGGTCGTAGACCATGAAGCAGCCGCTCTCCACCCTGCAGGACTGGCACCTGCTCAGGTAGGAGGTCATGTCGGAGCAGTCGCTCATGCACTCATAGGAGCGACCCTGGAAGTTCCTGTCCTCGTAGAAGATGATCTGTGAAGGACCAAAACACAGAGAGTATGAATTTGAACCACAAACTCATTATGAAGTCATCAAAAATAAAATGATAGATGTTGATGGTGGTGAGTTTACCTTTCCCATGGTCATGGTTGTTGTTTGTTCTTCAGAGAACTGCGTTGCTGTAAACTGATGCTGGTCCTGTTAGCAACCGTTACTTTTATACCTGACCGAGCCCAAAGAATCTGTGGCTCCCATTGTGCAGAGCGCTGACTCAGCAACATGGTATAGAGGCCTATAGAGGGCTGAGGGGCATTTGTCACGTTTCCATGTGACTGGATCCCCGAGAAGACTTTAGAATGGATTTTTCCATAGGGAAGAGCATTCTTTAAAGTTACAATGCAGAGCCACAAACAATGGCCCCTTTACACCCACACACTGTGCCGCCCTCTGATTGGTAAGTGGACCATCTGTAGACATGACTATCCCCTGTGTGACCACAATAGACCAACATGTCATTTTGTAATGTACATCAAAGCCATATGCTAAATATGTTTTGTCTTTACGAATCAAAGTTTGATGGACATGTAATAACCTTCAAATGTAGACACTGTATCTATTATTAACTGGGACTATTCTAACTTTCTGTTGAATATGTATAAAACATTTCATAGTAATCAAAATGGTCATATCTGTTGGGTTGTCTTTGGTCATTTATAGGGTTCACCTATGGATGCTTTATGTGATGTTTTGTTTGCTTTATCAGTTTTTTCCCTCTGCAGGATGATTGGTACTACAGGAAGGCATTAAAAACACAACATGGGAGGCTGTGGTGCAATGGTTAGTGTGCATGTCACATATATGGAGGCTGTGGTTAGTGTGCATGTCACATATATGGAGGCTGTGGTTAGTGTGCATGTCACATATATGGAGGCTGTGGTTAGTGTGCATGTCACATATATGGAGGCTGTGGTTAGTGTGCATGTCACATATATGGAGGCTGTGGTTAGTGTGCATGTCACATATATGGAGGCTGTGGTTAGTGTGCATGTCACATATATGGAGGCTGTGGTTAGTGTGCATGTCACATATATGGAGGCTGTGGTTAGTGTGCATGTCACATATATGGAGGCTGTGGTTAGTGTGCATGTCACATATATGGAGGCTGTGGTTAGTGTGCATGTCACATATATGGAGGCTGTGGTCTTCAATGTCGAGATTACACCAGAAAGAATATTTGAATTTTACAAAATGAGAATATCAATAAACACATTTAGTAGCTCAGTCGCTAAGGGACTCAGGGTGGGTACTGGAGGGTTGCAGGTTCAAGGACCCGGTTGACATCAACTTTGGAGATTGGACTGGTAGCTGTAGAGGTGCCAGTTCACTTCCTGAGCACTGCTGAGGTGTCCTTGAGCAAGGCACAGACCCCACGAACCAGCTCAGGAGCGCTCGCTGTGTGCAGCCCCCCCCCCCCTCACTCTGACATGTCTCCATCCGTGCACGTCCAGAGGATCCTGTTTGTATTGTGTATGTGTTCATGTCTCAGTAACAGCATGAACATTAAATTTCCCCTCACAGGAATAATAAAGTTGGGTTTTTTTAATCTTAAATCACTTATTTGATTCAAACCTGCTTCCTGCACTCAGGCATTATTTCGTCTTTTTTGGACAGGTGTTCTCGTTCAGCTGTCATTTTGGTGTCATGCTTTTTTTTCCCTCCAGATTTTTGATCCACAATTTAAACTCATTCAAGTGTAAATGCAAAAGCAGCCTCTGAGAGTCAAAGCGTGCAGCGACACTATCAGGCGAGTAAAAGAGGCTGCTGGCCCTGAACTTCAGCTCGGCTTTTATTTGTAGTTTTACTACGGGAAACACTTATAAAGTATGGTTCACAGTTTATTCAACAGAGAGGTTCCTAAATCACTCGTAAGCTACGACTCTCTGTGCCCGAGTACACCTGAATAAGAACATGGTACCATACAGCCGGTGGCAGTTTGTAACCATGGCAACCACTCACACTCAGCCCATCCTGCTAGCTGTGGATGTTTTGGTCATTTCTGAGACGCCAACAGCGACCTTTTTTTTACACCACATCGATCGTGCAGCGCAGAGGATGAAACGGTCCCGTGCTGAGTGGATATGACAGGAGCCGTTTAGAATGGCGTCTTATGGCGGTCCACTTCCTTGTGCGAGCAACGTTGTTGGACCGTACTCAAGTACACATGAATCGTGCACGAGTACACCTCTTCTAGTGGACTCAGGCACCGTACCTGGAGATGATGCATTTGTGTACTTTGGGGCCAAGTGTACTCAGATCCAGCCCAGAGTCCCTGCTGTGTCAGAACTGTATGAATACAGGCTCAGCTCTTTAGCTAACGGATACAATTCCTCATACAAGTAAATCCAGAATGACATCCTGTACATACAGGCTAAAATCCGATATTCACTTTATTATGTAAAGATGGAAAAATGTGATAATTACAACAAGAGTATGGTTGGTATTTGTACAGGTTTTGTGAGTAGATCACCTCAGTCAGGACGCTATTTGACAAACTGAAGTTTTGGCCTGATGTTGGCACTTTAAATACCAGGGGATCACCACCTCAACAACACCTGTTATGATATGACCACCTGGGCAAAGTGACTGACAGATGGATGAATGCTTCGGAATAGTTAGGAACGCTGGTGGGTATAGGGAAGGCTACAGTCCACATCAAACTGGTTGCAGGTTTGAGTCCTGATCCTGACTTGGTTTGGTGTCACCAAGTCACCCCCCCCCCACTCAGCTCAGGAACTTGATTTAAATGGATTTGGTTCTTACTACTATTTCTATTTCATCTTGAATTATCATATTTTGTGAGTGTTTTTAAAAGCTTTGATCACACGACACCATCAGTTAGAAAGTAATATCATTTATTGAAGTTGAAAATGTAGAATTAACACATGTCCATGATGCGCTTCATGCTCATGAACCTGTTGCTGCTCATGCCCATCTCCCTGAAGCTCCTGTACTCTCCGGGCCTCAGGTACATCATCTTGCCTCTGAAGTGGGGCTGCTCGTACATCAGCCAGTGGCCGTCCATCACGTTGCAGGACATGCAGTCGGACATGCGGTAACGCTCCTGGATGTTGTCACAGTCGTCCATCAGCTCGTTCATCTGACCGCCGAAGTTCTCCCTCTCGTAGATCCTCATTCTGAACTGACCTCTGTGCTGTATTTCAAGAAACAAAATCATCTGAGTTCAGCAGGTTTTCTTTGTCAGAGATGATTTTAGATCTGTTTTAAACCTACCATGGGGATCATACGGCAAGACCTGATACCACTGCTCATTCCCATCATGCTCATGTTGTCGGCATACTCGCCCCTCCTCATGAAGAACTGGTTTCCCATGAAGTTGGTGCGGTCGTAGACCATGAAGCAGCCGCTCTCCACCCTGCAGGACTGGCACCTGCTCAGGTAGGAGGTCATGTCGGAGCAGTCGCTCATGCACTCATAGGAGCGACCCTGGAAGTTCCTCTCCTCGTAGAAAATGATCTGAAACAGCATAAAAAGGTTTTAATGGTTTTACTGGTATTATTGGTAAAGAATTAATGTTGATTTTCTTCTTTTTTTTATTCCTACCTTGCCCATGTTGACTGTAGAGGTATCCCAGATCTCTGATAGAACTGTGATTGAACTGATACCCTGCCAGTCTGAACAAGTTTCATTTATACCTGTCCAGAGACAAAGACCGTGTGCCCCTCTATTGTTCAAAGTCCTGACCCAGCAACACACCATCGAGGCCTATAGAGTTTTGAGTTGCTTACCCATCTACCAACACAGACACAAGCTCAAAACAGAATATTCTTTGAGCAAGAATAGAGCATATGTCAAGCTTCAGCTGTTGCATTGGATATGTAAATGTGTGAAGTCGAGTTTTTAAAAAATAGAGCTTTTGTGAGATTGTAAAGACCCTCAATATTCTGAACCCGTGATGCCATATTTTTAAAACATCCATAAAACGAAATGATTCAAAAGGGGTTAAAGGTTAGCCACTTGTCACCACACACTGCTCTTGATTTGTTGGACGTTGATGAGGGGAAAACCTGATATAAAATCATTATGACATCAAGGCTTTGGGATTGTAGTTATTGTCGTGTCTGTTTACAGGAGGTTGTTAAAGTTGTGTAGCTGGACGTTTGAATTATGCCATATTGGAGTGTATCTACAGTGATGACTTGGTGATGTTATGGGTTTCCCTCCAGGCTGTGTTGCTGCCTATCAGCAGCTACATTAACACAATGCTCGTCAGCTACAGTTGTGCTCATAAGTATTCATACCCCTTGCATCGTTTTGCTATTGCTTGTGTATTTCTTCAAAATTCATTTATTCTCCAACTAATTACATAAAAAGTTTGAAATAGGCTTTCACAAATATAACATATGTCTTGCTGACAAATTTCATTCTTATTTCAGCTTTATTTAACAAATTGGCAAAAAATGTCACGTTCAGAAGTATTCATACCCCTGTTTCTAACATGATTTAATAATCAATGGCATAGCCTTTATTTGCTATTACAGATTCAAGACGTCTCCTGTAGTTTACTATGAGGTTCCGGCATGTTTCCACTGGGATTTTGGCCCACTCCTCCTTTGAAATTCTCTCCAGGTCCTGCAAATTGGTTGGTTTTCTTGCTTTGACCTTCATCTTGAGTTGCCTCCACAGATTTTTGATAGGGTTGAAGTCGGGGCTTTGGCTTGGCCATTTCAAAACATTCATTGTGTTGTCCTCAAACCATTTCTTGACCATTTTGGCAGTATGTTTGGGGTCATTATCCAGTTGGAAGATCCACTGTGGCCCCAGATCAAGCTTTCTCTTGGAGGATACTGATATACTGTTCCTTCCTCATGATGCCATCCACCTTAGCGAGGTCCCACTCGCTGAGAAACAGCCCCACAGCATTATGCTTCCTCCTCCATGCTTGACAGTTGGCACTGTGTTGTTTGGTTTGAAAGCTTCACCCTTCTTTCGCCAAACATAAGCGACATCTCTGTGCCCAGAGAGCTCTATCTTTACCTCATCTGACCATAGAACCGACAACCAAAAGGCCTCTTCTTCATTCAGGTGACCTTTGGCGAAGTCAAGACGCAATCTTTTGTGGTTAGGCTTGAGCAATGGAGTCTTCCGTGGTCGGCGTCCATGGAGTCCTGCCCTGTTCAATGTCCTCTGGAGTGTTTGTCTGGAGATACTGGTTCCTTTGTCACTGACACCCTGCAACATCTCCTTGGTGGTGATACGTGGGTTGACGGTGGCGGCCCGAACCAATTTTCTGGCAAGTCTGTCTGACACTTTGGGCTTCCTTCCAGGTCTTTCAAGGTTCTTCACTGTGTTGAATGCCTTAAACTTCTTATCAATACTCTGGACTGTGACTGCATGGACTTGAAAACACTTGGATATTGCTTTGTAACCCAAACCTTCCTTGTGCGCCTCCACAATACGGGATCTTAGGTCCTCACTCAGTTCTTTCTGCTTGACCATGGTGTCGAGTCTGGCATTGATGATGAACTGACAGTGGTCTCACCAATACTCCTTAATTTATAGGGCCAGTGAACTTTCTGGTTTACTAGTTTAAGATATTACGTGTTCGGCTTCGCACATGTGGTATACATAATGTTTGGAAGGGCCTAAAAGTCATTTCCTGCGTCTGTTATATTGTTCCAGCACAAATGTTTCTTCTTCTTTGTTATTATATTTGACCGGTTGGCAGTTGGTGCAACATGCCCCAGATGTTTATCAAAGTGTTCTTGTCCCCGGTGGAACATATTCCCAGTCCAGGTAAACTGTTCCTTTCCCCACTGAAAACATCCTGAGCCAAGCCCTTCTCCAAAACCTTTACGTTGTTTGTTTTTTCTTCCACAACCACTGTTGCTAAAGCCATCCTGGCCACCAGGCAGCTTTAAGCCTTTTCAGGAGACTCCCAGGCTAACCAGTTCTTCGAAGAGAAAACTGAATATCCAGCTTTAGAGCTCACTGATGTGGTTTTGTTGGCTTCTTGGAACTTTAATCTTCGAAAGGGGCTTTAAGTGTAAAGCGGCCATTACAGTCAGTGGTTTAGGGATGTTTAAATTGGAGGAGACCAAAAGGTAATCTCAGACCTTTCTGGTGGATTTTTTGTATCTGGCTGGCTGTTTGTTTTAATATTTTCTGGAAAACTGTACTTCATCTAGATAAATGTAGAACCTAATGTTGAAACTGTAACTGTATTTTGAATGACATATGACTTATCTTGCTACCTTCTGGTATTCATCACAAAACACAAAGTTATTGTAGTTTAACACCCTAAAAGATAAGATGTGTAATATTTAACAGGTAACTTTGTTTACACATTTTACGAATTAAAACTGAACACTTCATATACATTGAGTGAATGTTATCTTTATTTTATTTGAATCTGACATTCATCCAACCATCCATCCATCCATCCATCCATTCATCAATCAATCCATCCAACCAACTGTCAATTAATTCATCCAACCATCCATCAATCCATTCATCAATCAATCAATCCATCCAACCATCCATCTATACATCCATCCATCCATCCATCCATCCATCCATTCATCCATCCATCAATCCACCCATTGCCTATTCATAACAAGTGTTATCTCATTGACACGCCTCCATTATTGCTTTGTCCCAAAAACAACCAGAGAAATTAAATTCAGATGAGTAGAGTCAGTAAACTTTTATTTTAGAGAACATTTAGATGCAGGAGTCAGTGATGCGCTTCATGCTCTGGAACCTCATGCCGCTGGAGCCCATGTCCCTGAAGCTCCTGTACTCTCCGGGCCTCAGGTACATCATCCTGCCTCTGAAGTGGGGCTGCTCGTACATCAGCCAGTGGCCGTCCATCACGTTGCAGGACTGGCACTCGGACATGCGGTGGCGCTCCTGGATGTTGTCACAGTCGTCGCTCAGCTCCTTCATCTGGCCTCCGAAGTTCTCCCTCTCGTAGATCCTCATCCTGTACTGACCTCTGTGCTGTGGAGAGCATTTGACGCTAAATCAGATCAACCATTCAAAGGTATCTAAAGGAAATGCAATGCTGAGTAATCAATATCTTACATTGGGGATCATACGGCAAGACCTGATGCAGTCAGACATTCCCATCATGCTCATGTAGTCGGCGTACTCGCCCTTCCTCAGAAGGTACTGGTTTCCCATGTAGTTGGGACGGTCGTAGACCATGCAGCAGCCGCTCTCCACCCTGCAGGAGTGGCACCTGCTCAGGTAGGAGGTCAGCTCAGGACAGTCGCTGCTGGTCTCATAGTGACGACCCTGGAAGTTCCTGTCCTCGTAGAAGATGATCTGCAATCACAAAAACTAGCTCATGAGCTACATCTGAAATTTAAGCACCCTTTTTTAAATAATGATTCCCAGTACCTACCCTGCCCATGGTCATGATTGTGCTTGTTCCTCAGGGGAGCTGTAGCTGCTGTGTTGTACCGACGGTGGTTACAGTTACTTTTATACTTGCGCAATGTGAAAAAAAGTATGTAGGGCTTCTATTGTGCAAATCCCTGAGCCAGCAACATGGCACAGAAGCCTACGGAGCAGTCAGGGTGCTAAAGGGTTATTATCTAGCACTATGCCACTGTGTTGAAAATGCATGTACTGTATACATGCATCATTGTTGTCTGACAATAATAGGAAGCTTCTAACTGTAACTCCAGCCTGACCCCACTGGGCAGGTTGGTTGTTCCAATTACTAAACAGTAAAACACATCGAGCTAGAAATATACAGTAGAGCATGAAGCTTAAATTATACAAACATATCAGATTAAAAAAAGGAGTCGACTGTTCAAACATTTTAAAACAATGTGAACTGAGTGTGGGACTATCAAAATAAGAGCATCTTAGAATGGATGAGTTGTGGGTTATATCACACTTTACTTGGATAGACATTTTATTTCTTGTGCTTTTTTTTATAACCAAACATTTCATAACTAAACTGAAGTTACTGGTTATATTTCTGTTGTTGTGTATTGTAGCTTAAAAAATACACAAAGTAACTTTTAACTTCTCTGAATATTAACTTTGAATGAGGCTAAAACTTAATAACCTGAAATCACACTGACTGGTAATCCAATGCTCTTCTACTAAAAGGGTTTGGGGGACATAATTAACATAATTATATGCGCCGATAATACTCGATTTATTCTCCAGTTAAAGAGCAAATCGTTTGATTTTTCATTGTATTAAACCAGCAGTTCTCTTCCACCAGCAAGAGGGCGCTATATGGATTACAATAAGCATCATCACATAGTGGTCCTCAGTCTCTCTGTAGATAGTGGTCCTCAGTCTCTCTGTATTTATTTTGTCCCTTCAGTCTCTCTGTAGATAGTGGTCCTCAGTCTCTCTGTATTTATTTTGTCCCTTCAGTCTCTCTGTAGATAGTGGTCCTCAGTGTCTCTGTATTTATTTTGTCCCTTCAGTCTCTCTGTAGATAGTGGTCCTCAGTCTCTCTGTATTTATTTTGTCCCTTCAGTCTCTCTGTAGATAGTGGTCCTCAGTGTGTCTCTGTATTTATTTTGTCCCTTCAGTCTCTCTGTAGATAGTGGTCCTCAGTGTCTCTCTGTATTTATTTTGTCCCTTCAGTCTCTCTGTAGATAGTGGTCCTCAGTGTCTTTCTGTATTTATTTTGTCCCTTCAGTCTCTCTGTAGATAGTGGTCCTCAGTGTCTCTGTATTTATTTTGTCCCTTCAGTCTCTCTGTAGATAGTGGTCCTCAGTGTCTCTCTGTATTTATTTTGTCCCTTCAGTCTCTCTGTAGATAGTGGTCCTCAGTGTGTCTCTGTATTTATTTTGTCCCTTCAGTCTCTCTGTAGATAGTGGTCCTCAGTGTCACTGTATGTATTTTGTCCCTTGCGTCTCTCTGTAGATAGTGGTCCTCAGTGTCTCTGTATTTATTTTGTCCCTTCAGTCTCTCTGTAGATAGTGGTCCTCAGTGTGTCTCTGTATTTATTTTGTCCCTTCAGTCTCTCTGTAGATAGTGGTCCTCAGTGTGTCTCTGTATTTATTTTGTCCCTTCAGTCTCTCTGTAGATAGTGGTCCTCAGTGTGTCTCTGTATTTATTTTGTCCCTTCAGTCTCTCTGTAGATAGTGGTCCTCAGTGTGTCTCTGTATTTGTTTTGTCCCTTCAGTCTCTCTGTAGATAGTGGTCCTCATTGTCTCTGTATTTATTTTGTCCCTTCAGTCCCTCTGTAGATAGTGGTCCTCAGTGTCTCTGTATGTATTTTGTCCCTTCAGTCTCTCTGTAGATAGTGGTCCTCAGTGTGTCTCTGTATTTGTTTTGTCCCTTCAGTCTCTCTGTAGATAGTGGTCCTCATTGTCTCTGTATTTATTTTGTCCCTTCAGTCCCTCTGTAGATAGTGGTCCTCAGTGTCTCTGTATGTATTTTGTCCCTTCAGTCTCTCTGTAGATAGTGGTCCTCAGTGTCTCTGTATTTATTTTGTCCCTTCCGTCTCTCTGTAGATAGTGGTCCTCAGTGTCATATCCACCTGATGACATCACACATTGACCTTTAGGCTGTTTGACTTCACTTTGGGAACCACTTCCTGTTTCTGTACTTCATGACCGAAGCTTCACTCTGCAAGAAGTGCCTTACTGTATTTCAAAATAAAAGCACATAGGACGTAAAGTACTCTCAGCTTAAGACAACACAAACATTCAAAGTAAAACACTCTTTTTAAAATTTGAAATGATGAAATTTCAAACATGATTTTTATTTGATTTATTTGAAATATGATTAATTTTAATCGTTTGACAGCTCCAACAAAACAACAAGTCAAACTGTCTTGTGTGAGGAGCCTTCTGGTTGGTTGGGCTGTCTGTGTGTCTCAGTGTGACATTAAGAACACCTGGGCCCGGTCCTTAAACATCGGCACCACCTGTTGGGAGACAGGGAGAAGGAGGGAGAGATGCCGTACCTTCTCACATGCAAACACACATCAAGCTGGAGACAATAGAACGACCCAGATCCAGTTGGGCGGGGCGGGGCGGGGCGGGCGGGGTCCAGCGCACCGTGCAACACGTGGAAAATGAGGCTGAAACTAAACAGGGCCAGGGTCCAGAAATATGGACGTCCTGCACTTTGACACAACATGGTGAGATTTGAGGTCATGTGTCCAGACTTGCAGACTCCTGTGTGGTGTGCATGTTAATATTATTTAAGTTTTGGAGATTTAATGAGTTCTCTGTGTTTTTGTTATTCACCGTGATCATTTGTAGCATCGTGATTTTATTGATGTGTCTGTTTGACCTTTCATGTTTTTATCCTGCAGAATCCACTGCACACACGTCAGAGAAATCATGCACAGTCTCAGCTCATGTGTCATCTTTGAAATCCATTTTTAATGCATCATAAAAGACAAAAGACATTTCATAGATGGAAGAAGTTCAGACTTGGCTGTGGGTTACACTTATGAAAAGAGAAGCATTCAGGACGCTTCAAGTTCTTACAAATTTCTCTCTAATTATCAAGATAGCTCTTCAAGATTCCTGTTTTGTTTTTTTTACTGAATAAATAAAGAATTTAAAAGCTCTTTCTTCTTCTTTATTGATCGCTTTATTTATAGGTTAGCTCTGTTTGATGTTCTAACAAGAGTCCATGATACGCCTGATGGATCCGATCCTCATGTCCATGGGACCCATGCCCATGTCTCTCATGCTCCTGTACTCTCCGGGCCTCAGGTACATCATCCTGCCTCTGAAGTGGGGCTGCTCGTACATCAGCCAGTGGCCGTCCATCACCTGAGCGGACTGGCAGTCGGACATTCGGAGACGCTCCTGGACAGAGTCACAGTCGTCCATCACCTCGTTCATCTGGCCTCCGAAGTTCTCCTTCTCGTAGACCCTCATCCTGAAGGGTCCTCTGTGCTGTAAAGTGAAGAAGCAGCAGATTATAATGACACACTGATCCTCCTGTGTTTCACTTTTAACTGTCTTTATTTGAGGGCCCGTCACGAGTCCAGAGCTTCATACCATGGGGATCATGCGGCAGGAGCGGATGCAGTCGCTCATGGTCATCCCCATCAGGCGCTGGTTGTCGGGGTACTCGCCCCTCCTGGCCAGCATCTGGTGGCCCATGAAGTTGGGACGTTCGTAGACCATGAAGCAGCCGCTCTCCACCCTGCAGGAGTTGCAGCGGCTCAGGTAGGAGGTGAGCTCAGGACAGTCGCTGCTGGTCTCATAGGAGCGACCCTGGAAGTTCTTGTCCTCGTAGAAGATGATCTGAAAGTCAAAACAGCAGGTGAGTAAAACGTTCTTCAGCTGAAATCTTTCATAAAAGTGAGCCAAATAAAACCATAAAAAGTTCTCTTACTCTGCCCATGTTGCTGTTTAACCTGATCCCTGATTGCACTGCTGCTTCCCTCCGCTGGACGCCGTGCCACTTTTATACCCGGCATGACAGCGAGATGATGTATAGAGCCATTGTGTGGACTTTCTGACTCAGCAGCTTCAGCGTACAGGCCTATAATGTGTGTTCAATCGCTCTGTAAATGGTTATTATTCCAGACTGTATGCAGCTGGTACTGTGCCAGCTGCAGCAGGGGGGGCACACACACACACACACACACACACACATCAGCTGTGATTCTTTGTGCCGACTCGCTCGTTGTTCTTTCACTCCAGTAGTCGATCATCGGCACACACACGTTTAGTTAATATTTTTATTTGAAGGTGACGTTAACTCGTGAATAAATGTCAACAAACTGAGCCTCGTTTGTTCGGTGTTTCTGAGAGGAAGTTTTCAGGTTAAAATCTGAAAACATGAAAGTTTCTTTTTCAGAGGAAAAAACATTGTTTACCTCTCATATCAAACATTTTATCCACAGGCCGACTTCATACTGTCAGTATTTATTTAATGGGTCATTAAGCCTGTTTGAATCAGTGTGTTAAAGACACATAAAGACACATAAAGACACACAGCTTCCACTCTGCAAACAGAGACAAGAGTTTTATTTGTTTATTTTTTTTAGAGACAGGCTGGAGTCAGATTGGGATGTGCATATGCACGGGACACATGCACTCCCCCCCCGCCTATTATACAAACTAATAAATCAGCTCCTACAGGGCGCTGATGGCTGAGCGGTACAGAGGCTTTAGTCCTCCACGCAGGCCGCCCAGGTTCAAATCTGACCTGCAGCTCCTCATCTCATATAAAAGCCTTCCTTCACAAAGTATCAGATAAAATGAACCGTTCATGTAATGTGCGATGGTGCAACACTTCACGGGCTGCTCTCACTGGTTTATTTTGATTTACTGTCATAAATGTATTTGGGATTTTAAGCCTCCATTCCAGAGACAGGTCAGTGGACAGAGAGAGAGAGAGCGAGCGAGCGAGAAAGAGAGAGAGAGAGAGAGACTGCACATGTAAAGCAACATTAAAAAACAAAGTTTACATGCTGTCTTTTTAATAATCTTATGATTGAACATAAACATGTTTGCTGCATGAAATAGAAAGTCTCCCTTATTTCCTGATGTGGACAAACAGCCAATCAGCGGTGGTCTTGACCGGTCTATATTTTAAATCCAGACTCCACTCAGTCAGAGACCGAGACAAGGTCAAAATGCTTTCCATTACGATACCAAACCAAGACCTTCAGAAAGTGGTTCACAACACTCGAACTCACCTGTAATGTTCATTAAACCAGAAGAAGAATCTGTCGTGAGTGACGAGCGTGTCAATGAGCCAATCAAAGTGCCACGTTCATGATAACAGGTTCAAGACAAGCATTGATTGTCTGACAAACATTTATTAATGAAGAGTGTCGTACTTCATGTCAACACCTGATACATGTAAAGATGTCAGTAGATGTCGCTCTTGAGCTCCAGCAAAACAAACAGCTGATTGGCCACGCCTCCTCCGGAGACACGCCTCCAACCCGTCCTGCTGAAACTGAAGGAGTCTGATATGTGTCGTCTTGAAAGATGATTACTCCTGCACACATGATCATTATATTGTGTGCAGGAGATGATATTTAATTACTTTTATAGAACTTGTTTCAATTTTAATTTTCTGTTATTAAAGATTCGTTTTTAGTGCTCATCATGTATTTTACTGTGTTACTGTGTTTTACCGTGCAGCATCGGCTTTAAACAAACGATCTGAGGCCGTTTACCGTGTGCTCGTTGGGGAATCAACAGATCAGTCCTGATACATTACGTGTATTTATGAATCTGTTCCTTCGTTTGAGGATTCTGCACCTTGAAGTCTTTGTATAAATGGATGCTGGTCATCTTTAAGATATTTTCTTTCTGTCTGCATCAGAGCGACTCTTTGCATGCACGCTTAAAGTCTCTGTGGTGAAACCAGCTTTAAGTTTAAGTGAACGTTTGGAAATATTTATCCTCCATATGTGAGGAAAAATATCACATCTCCATCTCTGCTTTGTGTTTTTGAGATTAAAGAGTGAGCTTTATGAAATAACTCGGAGTGTTTGCTGAAGTGTTGGGGAGTTTAAAGACCTGGTGGCGTCGACACTCAGAGGAATATTTAGTGTGCAGTGTGACTGTTTGTAAATCATGATCCTTCAAGATCTGCAGATTCCACCTAAAAAGACTCGAGAGAAGCCGTCTTCTAAATGACGAACGACAACAACGACATGTTTGATTTACTCGTTTTATTCATTCACTTATTGCTTTTTTTTCTGTTTCAGCAGGAATCCACGATGCGCCTGGCGGAGCTGAGTCTGATGCCGCTGTAGCCCACCTCTCGGGGGCTCCGGTACTCTCCGGGCCTCAGGTACATCATCCTGCCTCTGAAGTGGGGCTGCTCGTACATCAGCCAGTGACCGTCCATCACGTTGCAGGACTGGCAGTCAGTCATGCGGTAGCGGTCCTGGATGTTGTCACAGTCGTCCATCAGCTCGTGGCTCTGGCCCTGGAAGTTCTCCCTCTCGAAAATCCTCATCCTGTAAGAGCCTCTGTGCTGTGGATCGATTCACAAAGAGGGTTTAGAATCTGCTGCTGTGAAAAAGTGCTGGACACCCGAGGGTGCTGAAATTTATCGTCTTTCTCCTCCAACCTTAAATTTAATAGCAAAGCAAGAAAATAAATGAAAGTAGCACTGAACCCCAGGACTGAGACATGACACGACTGATCATATCACCAATCATTTATCTTTTAAATATTTGCAAACCTGAGGAATTAGACGGCAGGATCGGATCGAGTCACTCATGCCCATAGTGGTGTAATCAGAGTACTCCCCCCTCTTCAGGAAGTACTGGTTCCCCATGTAGTTGGGGCGGTCGTAGACCATGAAGCAGCCGCTCTCCACCCTGCAGGAGGTACACCTGTTCAGGTAGGAGGTCATGTCGGAGCAGTCGCTCATGCACTCATAGGAGCGACCCTGGAAGTTCCTGTCCTCGTAGAAGATGATCTGTTGGAAGAAAACAGCAGATTATGTTTTCTTTTAAAAACTGAACTGATTTATTTCACATGTCCGTCTGGTGTGATTGTAGAGTTTCTTCTGCACATCACAAAGCGTGTCCTCTGGTTGCTTCTCTACATACCTTGCCCATGTTTGTCGATCTGTGTTTGTGGGAAACTGTCCAACGACCTGCAGCTGCCAGCTGCCTTTTATACTTTATACCCGCTGTAACAGGGTTTTGTCATTCAAATGATGTGGAAGCTGATGAATAAGCAGCTCTGCGATCGCTGTTAATTTCATTTATGCCATCATGATCCAGAACAAAGGGAGGGGAAATGGTTGGAAGACAGAGGGGAAGGGAGAGGAGGGAGGTGCAGATTCTCTCAGACAGACAAAGTTTTATCACGGTCACATCAATCTCAAATCTCGGATGGATTTGTGATGCTTTGTTTGGATGCAACCTTATAGGTCAGATCATTGATGTTTTTAGAAGAAGGATGACATACTTTTAGGTTTATTTTGCATCCCTCAACACGTCATTTTATCACAAAGATCCTCTGCAGCTTCTCAGATTTAGATAATAAATAAATGTGCAACAAAATACTTCAAAATAATAAAATAATCCTTGTTTCTTATAACTATGTGTTGATGTGTTGACCTTGGAGGTGATGGATGCATGCCTAAGTTACTATTTCCCATTTATTACTTATATAACTGAACATGTGTTCATAATGGGCGAAATCGACAATGTTGTCCATCAGATTAAAAAATATATATTATGTAAGTTGTTTTTTGTGATGGGTAAGAATCCATCCTGTAAGAATCCGTCCAATCACATCCTCAAGCAACGTTTTAAGAGACAACACATGAACGTATCCTGGAGTCCTGAAGGTCGTTTGTTCAGTCCTGTAAACCACAACAATCCAGACTGAATCAGGCCTCACGCTGATGTGCATCCTGACCGAGCACAAGTCAGAAAAACAAACAACCCACAACGAGACTTAAAGATGCTAAGGAAGGTTCAATCAAACAGATCCAACGGCTCCTTTTCTGAGAATCTGTAACGAAGAACAAACTCGTCTCTCGTGTCGAGCACGAAGCACTCAAGAGTGAAATGAGGAATCTTTGACTTTCAACACCTGTTATTAGAGATCAAATAATTGCACGTGACTTTCCCTACATGATGCTATTCTGTGGTCACATTCTGCAAAAATACAGCATGAAGATCGTTGACCAAATGATGTCTTATCACACACAAAAAGACAACTTCTGACAGAATATAAATAACCATTTATTGCATCAGAAATCCATGGAAACAATCCTCACTTTTATCAGTAAGCATGGCTGTTGGCTTAACTTTTGTTTTATGTCAGTTTAGGAAATTCTTTGATAGAGGCTATCACATGAGGACAAAGGGAAATCAAACTTGACCAAACCGTTTTGCTGATATGCAAATCAAACTAATTTAGATGACAAAGGCTTCCCCAGATCTGCACATTCTGCATTTCGATATAAACCACAACACAGCTGCAGCTGGGTGGGAGGCAAGCGACACCAACAACAATGGGGAAGGTAAGGAGCAAATGCTGCTTTTTTCCAAGAGGTTTTCAAGATCTCTAGAGCCAGCTGTTCAAGAGTAGAGCTGAATGTCTGAAAGATAGTTTACCAGGGTTTGTCTCTGCTTCCTTCCATTCAGATCACATTCTTCGAGGATAAGAATTTCCAGGGGCGGTGCTATGACTGCAGCACCGACTGCCCTGACTTGCGCTCGTACTTCAGCCGCTGCAACTCCGTCAAGGTGGAGAGTGGCTGCTGGGTTTTGTACGAGCATCCAAACTACACTGGCAACCAGTACATCCTGAGCCCAGGAGAGTACCCTGATCAGAAGCAGTGGATGGGATTCAACGACAGCATCAAGTCATGTCGCTCCATCAAAAATGTAAGCTAGAACAAAAGATATCATCAATGATTTTCTGGCTCAAGTAGGAATATTTTTGATGCACCTGTTTCCTGAACCTGGGGACAACTGACTACACCGTGGGTCAACACGTTTTTAATAGAAGAGAGTCAAACTGGTTAGTTTATATAAAATTCTGGGTTATGTCAGGATTTCTCAACTTTTCCGAGTTTGTATGAGTGTTTCCAGCGCCAGTAAAATACCAGCGAGTACACCAACCAAGCAGTAATCAGTCAAAGGCTAACAGAGAAAAAGGAGAGATAAAAGGCTCATGATTTGGCAGCAGAGTGCTGTCAATGCCCATTCACATCAAAAACTGAAGGATAGGACAACAGCCAAGACGAGTATTAGTGGAGGTGATGAGGAGCAGCGTGGGGAATAAGTACAATGTGGCAGATACTAAATACTAATGTTGTTCATCTTTTTTTTATTTCTGAACTCTAATAAGGTTTACGGAAAGTCCTGGAAGATCAAATTCTACGAAAAGCAGGATTTCGGAGGAAAAGCTGCAGAGTGCGTCGATGATTGCCCATCGGTGTACGAGACCTTCAAGTTCCGGGAGTTTAACTCCTGTGTGGTAACCGACGGAGCGTGGGTTCTGTACGAGCAGCCGAACTACCACGGACACCAGTACTTCCTGGAGCGTGGAGAGTACCACAGCTACACAGACTGGGGCGCCACCTCCCCAGCTGTGGGATCCTTCCGGAGGATCAGAGAGTTCTAGAACTACGGCGACCATCCGGCGTTCACGGCTGACAAAGGCCAGCGGAGTCGGCAGAAACCCGGAACCTTAGGACACGAGTTCTAGAAGAAAATTCCAACATCCATGGAATTCCAAATTCATTTAAAAGCCAACAGCTCCAGAGTCCAGATGCAAGTAAAGTCTCGGACTGTTAAGAAAGTTCCTGAACCCTTTAGAGAACTTAATGTTCCAGAACGCTAAGATCTGCAGAACCCTTCAGCCTTCCAATGTTCCCTCTTCCCAAATCCAGAGTGTTGTACTCAAAATGAATAAAAGCATGTTTTCCCTATCATTGTTGTCCCTTTTGATTGATATCACAACAACAACAGCGTTCTTTTCCATTAGAACACTACTGCAGTCTGTTCAACAGAAAAGGTCCCCAACTCTTATTACTCCTAATGACCAACCTCAGATTTCTGACCCATCAGCAGTCACGCTGTTATGAAATGGGAGTGCAAGATAACTGATGGGATGTATTTCAAATGTTTTTCATCAGATATCTATGGCATATCAATACACAGTCACTTAGTGAACAACAAAGATTACAGGACAGGCCAACATTTGGAATGAAATTTAAATATAGACTCCCCTTTGTGTACCATGCCACACAAAGGGTTATTATTCCTGCAGGACATTTTTATCTGGACCAACAGACAAACATTCACGAGTACAGACAACGCCCAAATGATGGGCCTTTTTGAAACATTCAGTAGAAGATTGGTATAATGGATTTTGAGATGTCAGGGATGTAGGAAGAGGAGGTCATCCATTAGGCTGGTCTAAAGGCCGGGCAGAGGGAGACTCATGGAAGGGGGTGTTTTCTCAGGGATCATTCTGCCAAGATTATACTAACACTCAGGACAGGCATATGCCAAGTTAAAAATGAAGGAAGGAGGTGGGTGAATGGGAGAGAGAAGGGGAAGGGAGGGTGGGTCAAAGAATGGAGACAGAGTGGGATGTTTACTGAAGGTTTCAGTAAGCGTGTCAGGTGGTTGAAGCTGTGGTTTAAGTAAGTTAGTAAGTAAATTTTATTTATATAGCACTTTTCGCGTGCAGAGACCACAAAGTGCTTCACAAACAAAGTTAAAACATCACACGCAATATACAGACAGTACAAAAATCATAGCAGCCCTAAAAGAGACTAATTAAAAGCCTGGACAAATAAAAACGTCTTCAGTTGACTCTTGAAAGAGTCAACTGAATCAATTGAGCACAAAGATGGCGGAAGTTCATTCCAGAGGCTCGGAGCAACAACTTGGAAAGACCGGTCACCTCTAGTGCGATAATGAGCTCGAGGGACCTTCATCAGGTTCTGATCCATAGACCTCAGCGCCCCCACAGGAGCCTAAGGCTGGATCAGATCACTAAGGTAAGAGGGAGCCTGACCATGTAGGGCTCTGAAAGCCAGAACCAGGATTTTGAACCTGAACCTAAAGGACACTGGCAGCCAGTGAAGTTCTTTCAGAACAGGGGATATGTGGGTCCTCCTATTTGTGCGGGTCAGAATTCTTGCTGCAGAATTTTGAATTAATTGGAGTTTCGAGAGCTCTTTCTTGTTTAGACAGGAAGTGTGTTGTTTGTGGTCCTGACCACACCCCTGAAGTTAATGCATTAACTCCATATGTTGAAAACTGAACCAACAATTAGCTAAATTAATTAACATAATTATTTAATACCTAGATGTAAAAACCCATGTGACTTTGAGTCCCATTTTTCAAGCTATCTTACTTCCAGGCCAAAATCATTTCATGAAGTTACTAATCAAGCAAAACAAAGACGAGTCCTACATGGTCAACGGACTTGAGCTGGTATAGCGTTTTTACTCTGCATGTCACGTTCACACACATACAGTAGATGTTGCTATGTGAAGTAACCATCACACTTACACACCGCCAGCGCTTCACAACTAGGGGCTTAGTGAACACATTGGACATGTTGCTCCAGGAGCTGGGGATCAAACCTTTGACCCTCCAGTTGAGAAATGACTAACTCTTGCAATAAGCCACAGCCAAGCACCAAGCTACACGGGAGCTAGGGGGCGCTATAGACCCATCACAAATCTGTATAGCCCCAGTTAAGCCCCCTCATGTATTTTGTTAGTTTTGTTTTCTTTTAGAATAAAGTGTGAAAACAAGACCACAGCCTTCAATCTAATATTCAAATATATAATTTCCTGCAACTTTGCCAAGACTTTCTGAGTGAGGTTGCCAAACCAGGACACAGACTTATTTAGGACAGACGGACGTTGACGCACCTTTAGCTTTGAGAGAATTCAAACAGCTCTTATCAAGGACGCCACTCAGATGCTTCTGGGTGATTTCATTCAGTTAGGAATCATTCTAAGACTAAAAAGACAATTCGAGTGCAACCAGGGAAGTATGCATGGACAATCAGGGGTAACGGGACACAGGTGGGCACAATCAGGATCGGGACCTTAAAAGAAAAACGGAGACAAATCCAGAGACAAGGTGAAACAGGACATGACAATAATACTCAAATAAATGGAGAGACACCATGACCTCTGGTAACTTTAGTGGTTGTGTCAGCTTCAAGAAGTTGAGTCCAACCAGAACCTTCAAATGAGAAGCCAGTTGTTAGCAGAGTCAGCAGCCTGAGGTCTACACAAGAGCCTAATATAAAAGTGCATCAACAAAAACGTATTTATCGCAGTGTTTTTGGACGGAGCAGTGGTTTAAATACACTTGGCACTGATAAAAACAACCATTGTGTGCTGAACGGCAATTCAGTGAGTTAGAACAATGGGCAGAGTCTAGATGAAATTCGAATTGTAATAATGGTTGCACGCACTGCTAAGCATGCATTTGATAGTATTGTCTCTGGCATCTATAAAGAGTACTGTGTTTGTTACTGAATCTAGTACATTAAAGCGCCACAGATGGAGAAGGTGAGAATATGAACAAGAGGTGAAACATTTAGTGCAGCAGACATAGATGCTATTTGTTTGTCTCTATCCCTTTCTAGATTGTGTTCTTCGAGGACCGGGACTTCCAAGGAAAGTCCTATGACTGCAAAGGGGACTCAGCCGACCTGCACGGCTACATCCACCGATGCAACTCGGTCAAGGTAGAAGGAGGCTGGTGGGTTCTGTATGAGCGAAACAACTACACGGGCTACCAGTATATTGTTGGTCCAGGGGAGTACAATGACTACCGCCGCTGGATGGGCTTCAATGATTGTGTCAGATCCTGCAGGATCATCAAATGTGTAAGTCATCAAACAAGCTGGAACAGTTCCACAAGCTTTCTTTTTAATGTTTGACTTGAACTTGTGTTTTCTGCTGTTTTGGTTTCAGGCCATAGGGCCGTACAAGCTGAAGCTCTTTGACCGACCAAACTTTGGAGGACAATCCTTCGATCTGACAGAAAATGTGAAGTCTGTCCAGGAGAAATGGCTCCGACAAGAAGTGCAGTCCTGCAAGGTCCTCGGAGGCTCCTGGGTCTTCTTTGAACACCCCAACTTCTGTGGTCGCCAGTACCTGCTGGAGAAAGGGGATTACCCACACTACTCAGAGTGGGGAGCTCTGAAAGCAGTCGTGGGCTCCATCAGAAGAATTCTGCAGTTGTGATGTAGATTATTGCAATAAACCTCTTTGATGCTGTTTGTCTTTGCTTGTTTGCTTCTACTGCAGAATAAAAACAAATATAATACATTATCTTTTGTGGCAAAACATTAGCTAGGATTTTCTGGCACAACTTCATCAACTACCAAGGTGCATGAAGAGTGAAAGGCTTAAAGAGTTAACAAAGAAAAAACTCCACAGCAGCACTTTCAGTATGAAGGTCGACTTTATTACCAATTTAGGCCGACACCCTCCGACCTTGTAGCTTTTATCCTCATGGACAGTTGGATGACTTGGAAGAAGATTTTGGTAACACTTTAACAAAATCTTCTCCCGAGATTAAAGCGCCGCAAATCTAAGTTGGTAGTTCAGGTAAAACACCAACAAACCTGGTGTCACAGGTGATTCTAGAGTCAGTTTGGGCCTGAGGTAAAAATCAAGTGATCATCACCAACAAGTGATCATCACCAACAAGTGTTCATCACCAACAAGTGATCATCACCAACAAGTGTTCATCACCAACAAGTGTTCATCACCAACAAGTGATCATCACCAACAAGTGATCATCACCAACAAGTGTTCATCACCAACAAGTGATCATCACCAACAAGTGTTCATCACCAACAAGTGTTCATCACCAACAAGTGATCATCACCAACAAGTGATCATCACCAACAAGTGTTCATCACCAACAAGTGTTCATCACCATCAAGTGTTCATCACCATCTCTGTGTCCTGACGTTTAATCCTCATTTTGTTCTTGACAGATTCTTCCTCTTCATCTTTCTTTGCAGTCTTTCGTTGATAAACGTTTGTTTTTACAGCTTTAACGAGGCAACAGAAACAAGTGTTGTCAGATGGGGCCCCATTAGGGAGGTTTCCTAATGTCACTGCATAATTTTCTAGGTCCTACAAGTTATTCCAATCCCACTCAAAAGTGAAACAAACACAAACTGGAGGTTTGATGGAACAAAAAACAAAGAGTGATTTACTAAATGTTATTAATTTCATAATGCTTTTTTTCCCTTTGAAATAAACTATTTTTGAAGATTTGATCCAATCGATTATTGACAAAGTTGGTTCAAAATAAATCCTGAATCTGGGGATCGTCGGTGGCGCAGTGGCAGGGCGCGCGATCCCATGTATTGAGGCTATAGTCCTCGCGCGCGGGCGGCCCGGGTTCGCGTCCGGCCTGTGGCCCATTTCCCGCATGTCTCTCCCCACTCTCTCTCCCCCTTTCCGACTCTATCCACTGTCCTCCCTCTATAATAAAGGCATAAAAGGCCCAAAAATAAATCTTAAAAAAAAATAAATAAATAAATCCTGAATCTGATTATGAACAATGGTCTGATAAAACAATGATAAAAGAGGTGATACCTGGTCCAAACAGCAGCAGTGGTAGATGTAAGAGGGCTGGGAATTCCTTCAAACTCAGATTTGAAGGAATTTCCTGAGGGAGTCATCCCAAAGGATCAATAAAGTTTAGTCTAAGTCTAAGTCTAAGTCTTGTAATAATAGACTTTAAGACTAAATAAGGTGAACCAATAAAGTCATTTTGCAATCGACACTATCTGAAGCGATAACAAATATCAAAGTAATATTTGTAAGATTAAAAGAAACAGAAATGTTGGGAGAGTAACTGTGTGCATGTGTGAGCGTGTAAAAAGTCCAGTTTGGGACGTCTGCTCGTCTCAGGTAACCATGTAGTGACAGTCCCACTTATATGATGCATTCAGGTGCTCCTCAGATGGTCCCAGTTTCAGAATTGTGAAGACGTTCTTCCCACTTCAGTTTCTTTTTTACGTGCTTTCAGTTTGGAAACTTTGAATCTTGTAACAACAACAACAAACAACGTGAACGCTATGAAGAAGATTTACAAGTTTACAAGTTGTTGTTCAGCTGTATTTTTCTAATCTTAAACTCGGTAATGCTCTCTGAACAGTTCCATAGTTCTACTCTAAACTGAAACACAGCTTTGTTTTAATTAACCTTTGGATTGGATCAAACCTGGAGACCCTGGAGAGAGAGTGGTCAGCTGACTCAGGTGTGGATGTAGACAGAGGGCGGGGCATGACGCTCTGCATGCACCTGTCTCCTGCCTCACAGATGGTACAGACGCTCCAAGTGGCCACAAGCCAACGTCAGCCCTCCGCCTCACTTGCTGCTGCAGAGGAGACAGTTTAATTGGATCAATAAAAATCATTTCTGGAAGGATGCAGATCAAAAGGTCAGCGGCTGCAGGCGTGAGTAAACACTTTTTAAAACAATTGCAGCATCAGCATTCGTGCAGGTATAACTGCTGAGGCAATTAAAATGACAATGATGGACCTGGCACAGTGCACTTCAGTGTGACCACATACACTGTATATATAAATCTGGACCAGGCCTGCAGGCAATACTGTGCATGTGAAAGGTGGGATTAGCAGGCAGTTATCAAACATTGGTGCGAGGCCCTGACATGGAGCGTGTGGGAAAGGTAGGAAAAACTGCAGCAGCACCCTCAACCTCATCAGGCATCAATGATGTCTTCATTTCTTGAGTTCTTACCCTTCTTTAAGTCATGCTAGATTACTGCTCCTCACTTGGAGCTGGGTTCTGTTGGATGCAGTACAGTCTCCATGTTGTTTGAAATATCCTGAGACTGTACGTTTTCCTCTTCCAGATTGTGTTTTACGAAGACAAAAACTTCCAGGGTCGTTTTTACGAGTGCAGCAGTGACTGTCCTGAACTGAACACCCACTTCAGCCGCTGTAACTCCATCCGTGTGGAGAGCGGCGCCTGGGTCCTCTTCGAGAGACCGAACTACCTGGGCTACCAGTACATCCTGACCAGAGGAGAGTACCCAGACTTCCAGCGCTGGAATGGCTACAACGACAGCATCCGGTCCTGCAGGCTGATACGTTACGTAAGTTCAATCAGATGAGATGAGAGGAGACCTCAGAGCTTCCATACAACATGCTCAGGGAAGTCTACAAGCTGCACTGCTTCATTAACCCAGCAACATGTTAAAGACTGCCGGATTAACCCAACATCAAGAGGAAACCCTGAGTGAATCCAATCCTAACCCTTTAACTCCTCTAATAACAGTTAACCATTCTATGGTTATGTTTGTCAGCATGTTGTTAATAACTTAGAGTCAGTCTTTTGCAAGAAAACTGCAGAAACAGTGATGTGTTTCTTTATGAATGAATTGTAATTGTGCTCTTGATGTCGAGATGCAGACTCATTGTGCACACCGTGGTCTGCTTGGTTAAGGACTGTGTCATCTGCATGTCAGGTATCAAAGTGACTAGTTTGTAAATGTGTCCTTTTGGCTTCTTTCAAGTCCTTCGTGTGAGTGGAAACGTTTTTTAACCTTTGATACTTCTAAGTTTGGGGAATGATGCAGAATAACCACGAGACCAAAAAGCTCCCTCAAATTCTCCAGACTGTAAGTTTGTGTCTCAGCCTGCACACGTTTGCACACATTGAGCTCCTGTTGCAGTTTAAAATGTGCCTGCTTGGGGGCCCGAGGCCAGCAGGGGCCCGTTGCCTGCCTTGCCTGTTGACAAGCAGGGACCAAACTCCAGATATCTGATGGGGTCTCTGCAGAGAGCGACTGGTGTTCCTCATGCTGCTGATTACCTGTCCACAGGTCTGCAGCACTGCTGGAGACAGAAAGCAAGCTTGAGTGACGTGTAAAATGCAGAAGGGCTTCAAAGAGCCAAAGAGCCCCTTCAACATCAAATAAACTGTGATGTCTTATTAATTATTGCTAAACCCCTGATCTTTGTCTTGCAGGTTTCTGGCATGTTCACAATCCGTATCTTCGAGCGACCTGACTTTGCAGGTCAGATGTTGGAGTTCACAGAGGATCTGAGCAACCTGCCTGACCACTGGCACGTCAACGAGGTCCACTCTGCTCAGGTGAAGGACGGCGCCTGGGTCTTCTACGAGCTTCCAAACTTCCGTGGCCGGCAGTACCTGCTGGAAAGAGGAGAGTATCGCCGCTTCACGGAGTGGGCCGCCATGAACCCCAACGTCGGCTCCTTCCGCCGCGTCCGGAGCTTCTAGACTCTCCTCTTTAGTTTGTCTTTAACATAAGTGTTGTTTGGAGATTTAATAAAAGACAAGGTGCTCGGTATGTTCCTCCTTACATGTTCTGGTTTTGTATTTGATTGATGTTTATCAGATCAAATGTTGTGCGAGTTAATAAATGAAGACGATCTGAATCCCTCCCAGTGAAATCTTTCCATTCAGCTGAACAGATGAACCTCTTTGCTGAGGAAACACTCAGATTTAAAAGCTGTATAAATAAATGAAAACATAATTATTATAACCACAGACATGAGCTGTCTGGATTCGTTCTGCTGATCACATTTAAAGAAATTATGAGAAATCATAATCTTTCTATATTTGAAAGAAATGAGTCATTACAATTTAGGTTTAAAGGACCAATCAGAGAGCTGCTCTCTTCCTGTGTGATCAATCAGCCAATCAGAGCGCTGCTCTCTTCCTGTGTGATCATGAAGGAAACCTGCTGTGTTGAAGCTTCTCTGACAACAATGCAGCAGCCAGTATGTCCTCCTTCTAACTTTAGATTCTGCTCCTGAATGCTCTGGATCTGATTGGACCAGAGAAGGTAGGCGGGGCTTTGAAGGCCGTTTTGGACGCCCCTGGGTTTGCCAGATATGAGAGCAGTTATCAGGTAAACAGGTGTTGCAGCGATGGAAGCGGGCAAGAGTTTAGAATTTACTGCAGTACCAATTTTAAACACTAGGGGTCAGAGTTACAGACTGCTCCTTTAACGTGTGTGTTGTTTAATGATCAGTGCAAGAAAATACATCTTTTGAATTTTAATTCCCACTGAAGACAGTCAGAGACTCATCACAGAATCAGGGTCAGAATCATCATTTTGTGTGGGACAGACGGTGAACACAGTAAAGAGTGATCGAGGGAAAAAGTTAAATGATCTGAACCTTCTTTTTTATTTGATGCTGAGAGCAGGAAACCTCAGAGAACAGGAGTTCTAACAGAACAGAGAGACATTCACACAATTAATAAAATACCCAACTTTGCATCCCTGCACATTTCAGCTTCTTACAGTGTCCTGTATGTTAAAACACACCCTCATGTCTCGACATCCCTACCTCCACGTTAACAAGCAAAGAGAAGAAGTGATGCAGCCTGTTTTATATCTGTGTGACTTATTTATCACAAACATCCTTCAGATGGCTGCAGAGCCGTTCAGCAGCATTCAATGATAAAAGCTTGAACATGAAATCAGATGCATTAAGTGAGTCTCGTGCACACTCTGTATGTTTGTCTCTCTCCGCCTGCTCTTCCACGCCGTGTGTTTCCCTCTCCGGTGCAGCTGAGCGGCGCTGCAGACGGCGCTCTGACACCGAGTCCACAGAGGTCACAGAGCTCAGCTAAACCTGCAGACAAAGAGCCGCAGCCTGCTGATGACTCAGTGGGATTTGCCGGTAAGAGCCGGGAGCGTGCCAGCTGCTGTTAGTGCTGACGCCCAGCTCACTGGAACAACACACACACACACACACACACACACACACACACACACACACACACACACACACACACACACACTCCCAATAACACAAAGAGATTCCATCCAGCACGTTCCACCAGCTGGAGTTATCCACCCCTAAAGCCTCTTTGTTTACTGCAGCCTGATGGAGCGTGGCAGGAGAGAGAAGGTTATTTCAGAGCAGGTAACGCCTCACGTCGAGCCCGTGTGCACCCTCTTGTGGACGATGTTAGGAGCTGCAGTCTGGACGATGTGGCGTGGACTGACCCTGTTTAACAGTCTCACACATGTTTACAGCCTCCACCTGACCAACAACACAGAATAAACATCATGAAGGGCTGAAGGGAAACGTTTCCCATCAGGCGACGCTCCATGGAAAGAACTCATTAAAGAGTGAAGGAGGAGAGGAGCCACGAAGACAAGAGCAAGACAAGACAACTGTAAACACAGTTAACAAAACGGCACCTACACACTCCTACACACACTCATACACACACTCCTACACACACTCATACACACACTCACACGCTGTCCATTTAAACGTTTTCATGTTGTGAAACGTGTCGAGCAGGTCGTCCACCGGCGAGCTCGAGGAACCTGCAACACGAGAGCTCGGAAGCTCCCGGGAAGAAGCGGCGGTTATAAATGTACACAGTGCGTGAGAGGCGGGGCTACACGGGGTTACAGCAGATGAAAATTAGCCGTGGTTTCTAAACTAGCACATCTCAGATCTGTTATGAACGAGCACGGTCCCGTCCATCCTCCAGACGTCCCTCTCACAAGCCATGTTTCCCAGCTGAGGGTCGACCCCGGGGTCTCCTCTCAGGGCGACCTCCTGAGGGAGGCGAGGGTCCAGAAACCTTCAGGCACTGTCACCCCGTAACTTTAACTGTGTAAATAAAAAAACAAGAATCTTATGAATCCTGCACGTTTTGGCCTGGAGTTCTGACAGTCTGTTAGTCTTCTGTTTCCTGTCTCTGATTTACAATTCTGTATCATTTACATGAACACAACCTCGCCGCTCGCTTCAGGAAGTCGACTCTTTAACGTTTGTTGATGCAGGACGTCTTCCCTCCGAGCCCCTCGCTTCTTCCTCCCGCTCAGTTATTTATAACTCGTGTGGATGTGATTAGTCTCGGAGGCGGGAGGGGAACGATGTTAATCCCGGGACAAGAATGTTGTTTCTGGCTGCTGGAGTTACCTTGTATGGGAACGAAAGGATGGAGAGGAGAGGCGAGCACATGAAACAGAAAATACTGCAGGGGTAAAAATAGAAGCCAAACGAGCAGCAGCCAGTCGAGCTGAGATTCCGTCTGTTCGAACGTGACGGTGCGGCTGCAGCGACGTCGGGACAGACCGATCAGATACATTTGCTCTCGGTCTCTTGTCACCACCGGGACACGTCCTGCAGAGAGGTCGTGTCCCTGCCATGTGGCTCCATGCCCACCTGTTCTCACAGCGTCCTTCACACACCTGTCACTCAAACACACACACCTCTCCCAGCATGCACCTGGCCCTCGGACAGGCAGAGCAGCACGTGGCGCTCGGCCCTCAGGCGGGCTTCAGCTCATCTTTTCCTCCAAACATCAAGTCGCTGAAAAGAGGACGCAAGTTCAAAATCAAGGCCGAAACGTTTTTACTGTTAAAAGAAAAGAAGGAAGAACTTCAAATACACCGTTAATAAAATGTTAATCCTTTAAAATTGTAAAATAAAAACTTTCTAAAACTGATCGGGATTCTCTTGAGTGCTGGAGATAAAGTGAAGATTCGGAATTTCCCTCGGGATCAATAAAGTATCTATCTATCTATCTAAATAAGAAACTACAAGTTATTGATTAATGTATGAAGGAAAAGACAGCCACCTTAAATATCAGGGCTCAGCCTGCCCAGGTGCATGACATTAAATTAACTGGCTCCGCCCCTTTCTACCTCAACTCACCTTTATTGATAAAGCACTTTAAACACCAGCGTGCTGAACAGAACAACAACAACTAGAAGAAGAAGTGAGCGAGACCGGCCGAGTGGGAGACAGACGGAGGAGCGGAACAGTTTGGGTCTCGTGATAGAAAAAGCCGGATCGTCGTTGCACCTGGATCTGACAGAAGGTTCAGTGTGCAGTGACTGGAGCAGGGGCCAGTGTGAGGAGACTCTGACTGCTGAGGGAGGAGAGAGGCGACCGAAGGCTCGTCCAGATCATCTGCTCATCTCATCACAAACAGGTAGGAGTCTGACTGGAGACCAGCAGGTGGCAGGATTGTACACAGAGCGTTACAGAACCAAATCAGCTGTACATGAAGGATGTGCAGCGTTTGAAGCAGCTGTCCGGATCACGTCTTTTATCTGCTCTTCTCCCAACATCGGAGGAGAGCAGAATAAATGGCTTCAGATCAGAGGCGAAGAGGAGGGTCTAAATGAAACACGAGATCAGATGAATGTGAGAGAGCAGAAACAGACGGTTCACACTCCCGTCTCCACGCTCACACTGAATATCAATCTTCGTGTTTTGCATTCGACCCGTCTTCTGCATCACACACCTTTGTGCTAAAGGTTTAGCGGGGAGCCATGATGTGACGTCAAGCCGAGGAGAAGGGGGGAAAAAAAGACACGGCATTGCCATGGAAACCCATCTCGCCTCAGCCTCTCTATGATCTCTGATCCGTCGTGGATGAGAACACGAGGGCCGTGCACAAAGAGAAGCTCCTCGAGCTGGAGGAGGAGACGACCATCCTGTCGGGTCAAAACATGACAGACAGAGATATCAAGATGTTTGTCTGTTTATATGTGAAGACAAACTGCTGAATGATCAGCTGTGAAGGATAACAAGGCATCAGACTCACTTCATGAACTCACAGGTTTAAGCAGCGCCTTCGGAGATGTGCTGCTTTGTATTGGATCAGATTGTGTGTGAATTATGAATTTAAAGTTTGGCTCTCGTGCTGCCACTCATTGGAAGAATACAGTCTTTGTTACAGGATGAAACGTCGGGTCAAAGTTCTGCATCCAGCTGCAACTGGAATCAAACATGAAACATGCAAAAGACTAAAACAGAGAAACGGAGACGAAAACATTCTCCTCGTCAGCGGTCCGTTATTTGCATGAAGAGGTGATGATGATGATGATGGTGATGATGATGATGATGGTGATGGTGCTGGTGATGGTGATGATGATGATGATGATGATGATGATGATGTGAGGAGTGAAATAAGCAGCCACTTAAAGTGAAAGCTTTTAAAGTGAAGAAAATCTCATCTGGTCCAAACAAACCGTCGTTTCCTTCCTCTGTCTCCTCCACAGCACCGCGGAGCACATGTCGTCCTCTTCACTCACGTGGATTTGTTATTGTGTGTGTGTGTGTGTGTGTGTGTGTGTGTGTGTGTGTGAGACGTTAACCTCGTATCATTTGCATTGAACAGGAAACACCTCGGATCCCCTGCTCTTTGAGTCCCTCTGTGACTCGTGATTCTGTTTCCAGGTCAGCAGGTTTGTTGTTCTCAGGTTGATGCAGCGTCGGAACAAATTATTTTTATGACGCTGCTGTGTTGACTTTGAGATTAGGACTTGGACTTGGACAGTGTTTGCACACGCCTTGTTAAGAAGCGACACGCTGGCGTGCAGACACAGAGCTTGTGATGAAGGCGTCTGACCTTGAGCAGCATGTCATCCTTTCACTGAGCCTTCACTTCGCTCCTCTCCGTGAATGGAGGTTTGATTTGTGTTGTGTTTGCTGCGGAGCTGCGAGGCGCTAACGCTAACGCTAACGCTCCCCAGACATGTTCAAGGAAGAAAAAAAACACACACAGATGGCTTTAATTGTACAGCAGCTCGATGAAGCATGCCTGCCAAACCAAACAGTGCTTTATGACGGGGGGGGGGGGGGGGGGGGGGGGACTGCAAAGTGTCCAACACACACACACACACACACACACACACACACAGAGGTCTGGCTGTCGCCGGCTTGCTGAGTGTTTACTTGCCGTATGAGGGGGGATCCTGGGAGGTGGCTATTTTTAGCTCTGGTTTCATCATTCCTCTCTCTCCGCTCTGCGTGCAGCTGCAGACTGGAGCTGCATCCTAATGAAGAGACGACGGCAGTAAAACACCTTCTGTTTGCTTCAGAGGGAAAAAGGCTCCATCAGCTCGCTCGCCACCAAAAACAACAACTCAGGTTTAAATCTCGACATCGAGCCGTGTTAGAAGAACGTCCAGAGAGAGGAGCATGTGTGTGCATGTCGCTGGAACACATCAGTGCGTCTTCATGCATGCAAACATGTTAGTGCATCACATGTTCTTGTCTCTTCTGTCTGATGATGCAGAATAAATCAAATGTGAAAATAATCACTCACAAGGACATCATGTGCCAGAGGGACTTCATCAGAAGTCAGCAGGTCTCATGTGGCTTCTGCTCTGCAGCATCACAAGGGCAACATTTACAAGATTGTTCCTTCTGTCAACAGACACAGATTGAGTTTTGACCTGCAGAGTCTCTGAGCACCTTTAAGATGAACACCTTCCTCTGTCTCTGCAGCAGCTGTGTGTCCAATCACAGCTGTGTTTCCTCCTCTCTCTCCTCTGTTTTTCTTCCTCTCTGATGTTCGTCGCTCGGGATAAAAGTCGTCTGATGAATGTTGTCAGAATCACGTGCGTGAGCGCTAACCGGTTTAAACAAAGACAAACAAAGGTCAGTGTTCCCAATCGATTGAGTGAGGGACGAGGGGACTCGTCCTCATGAAAAGGACGTGTGGCGTCGTCTGTGCAGAGCTCTGGCTGGCGTCCTCAGGTGAATCTTCGTTAAGCTCTGCGGCGTTGTGATTTGTGTTTTCGCAGGATGGCGCTCCGCGCTCACAGCAGGACGTTTTGAAACTTTCATGAGTTGCTGCTCACGACTCCGAGCTGACCAGCCGCTGAACTCCAGCCTGCGGAGGAGTAAGAGTGGCGAGCTTCCTGCCACGACTGATCCAACGTCTCATCATGTCATGTGTTTTAATGCATGAAGATATACTGTGTATTCTGTTGGGCGGCCGTGTGACCTCCAGTCACTGGTTGTTTTACAGTAGATCAGCTGGTCTCTGAATGAACGAGGACGACGTACGTCCACTTCCTGTCTGAACGTTCGTGAGATTCAGAGAAGAACTGCTGGTCTCTTTGTGTGGTTTGGTCTGAATGTGATTATTTCCTCTGTTATGATTGGACGCTGCTGTCTGTCGTTTCCATCTCTGACCCGCTGCTTTGCATTGTGGGAAACAATATGCACAAACACTGGCCTGACGCAGAGTCGGTGCGATCTGTCTGTTTAGAAAACAGCCTCATGATAATAATACATTTTATTTGACCTTTCAACCCGCCCAAGGTCACTTTACACGGGACAAAACGTCCAACTGTGTCACGCTCTTCATCCTCCACCTGTCTACAATCAGCTCATCATCATCACCTGGCGCTCGTCAACCAATCAGAGATTTGATCACGAGAGGCCGTGTGAGAAGGACAGAATCCTTCCTGGATCCCTTCAGGGACTAGACTCAGTCCTGCAGAGTCCAGTAGACCCAGGATGTGACGGAGACACGGGACAATCCTCAGGAAATGAGCTTTGAACCAGGAGACCTCTCGCCTCCTCGTCAACTTCCAGATATTTTTAGAAGTTAGCTCGCCGTAGCTAACGTTGTGTATGATTGAATATTGTCATGGAGACAAAACAAGCTCTTAAAGGACTGGTGGGTTCCCAAAGCGGCTCTATTGATAGCAAAGGGACATATCTGGGATGAACTGGAGCGTTTCCCCCCCCCTCGCTGTTTTTACGTAACTCCAGGCCGAACGTCACCAGACCTTCATTACATGCTGCTGCTTCTATTCTGGGAAAGATAAACTGAATTCTGCTCCGGAGCGGCACGCTGCGTTTGTTTAGAGAGCGCTGCTGCATCACATTAATCGAGATGGCGAGAGAGGCGTGCGGCGTTGGAGCTGAGGAGGCGGCGGCGGCGACACGTGGCCGATAAACGTCCAGCCGCTCGTCTCTGAAACACCCTCGAGGTTTCTCACCGTGTGAGGATCGCTCAGGACTCACGTCTGCTGTCGAGGTGAAAATAGTGTTGAGGAGTTTCCTGTCGTGAAGGTCGTCGCTCTCGACGGTTTGATTTCAGGTTTTTATCCTTCGTCACAGAATATCACTTTGCTTTCATTCAGTCTCAAACTGTGAGATGAATCTTTCTCTTCAACAGAAACCCTCCGACAGGAGACGATCGTGCGCTCGAGCGACTGCATTCTGTCTGTTCCCCAGCAGGGGGCGACTCTAATGGTGAATAGACGACCTGACAGCCTAAATAAAGATTGTCCTGCTTGTTCATATAACCAGGAGCGCTCGCCAGTTTCAACACATCCACACGTTTAGCTTTTTGTGGCAGCGCTCGTCCGTCGTCACGTCTCTCATCGTCTTTGGAGCCTCGACAGCTCGTTTGAATCCATCTCGTCTTCTTCTATCCCAGCTGTGTCTCTGCGTGATCGAGACCTTTCACTTCACACTTTCCTTTTTCCCACAGCTGAGCGAAGAATCCGGGTTCTGCTCGCCGCCGTCGTGTCTCAGAGATCCGTGCGGCCTCTCTTGTTGTTTGATGAAATGTAAAAGTGATTTAACGTGCTCTGTCAGGGTGACAGGTCGACACTCTTTCATACACTGAACATGACGAGTCTGTCAACAAAGTGTTAATGAAGCATCAACAGACAGAAGACGTGGAGCCAGCGGTCTCAAACAACCGGAGACAATTATACGACACACGGGAGACGGATGGCGTGCAGAGCCGTGTGTCTGCAGCCGGCTCGCCTCAGCTCTTTTTAGTCACTGTCATAAATTCAGACTTTTGTGATGCTTTTATTGTGAAGGCCCATTTAGTGAGAAAGACATGATTAGGCTGAACCCTGACGTGCACAGGTCAAGATGATGACAGCGGACGATAAGGAGAGCGTTCGTCCTCTTGTATCCTTTAAACGTTCGATTCCCCGCACGCGTTATTTTAAATGTGACGCTTCGGTCTGTCAGCGTGTCGTCTCCGTCGTCTCCGTCGTCTCCGTCGTCTCTGTCGTCTCCGTCGTCTCTGTCGTCTCTGTCGTCTCTGTCGTCTCTGTCGTCTCCGTCGTCTCCGTCGTCTCCGTCGTCTCTGTCGTCTCCGTCGTCTCCGTCGTCTCCGTCGTCTCTGTCGTCTCCGTCGTCTCCGTCGTCTCCGTCGTCTCCGTCGTCTCCGTCGTCTCTCCCAGGCAGCGGGGGGAAAGGTTGCACAAAAGCAGCGTTTTAATTAAAATCTGCTGTGACACACAGCGATCACGGAGGAAGACTTGGCAGACGCTGACACGCCGTCCCGTTCCCACGGAGCGTGGTCAGAACGCACGCCATGGTGCTTCTAATGCGCTGAAGGAAAAACCAATAACAGGAAGCTCATTATGACCTTTACAGGGAGTCGAAATCTTCTCCGAGACCTCCGAACATCTGTCGCTCCTCGGACTTTATTCCACGACTTCAGGTGCAGGTGGTTCGCTGCGGGCATGTGGTCAGGACAGACGCTTCTGATAGACGACAACATGGAGTCTCTTCAGGCTGGAAATGAAACGAGGAAGGAGAAACATCAGAGCAGACGACTGAGGTGTGCTCACGCCTCGACACAGTCCGTGCACGCCGCCGTCTGATGGCGTGCTCCACGCGCTGGAACGGCTGCACATGAAGGAGCGTGAAAAGGGTTAGAGGTTCGATGCATTGCTCAAGGACACTGCTGAAGTGCTCAGGAAGTGACCTGGCACCTCTGAGCTCTGGTTCCTAAACCACGTCCCTGCAGACTGAACTCTTTTTAGGGTTTTACAGAAAATAAGTTTTTATGATCAAAAGATGAGCAAAGAGCTGAAAGAGAGGAACTCTCAGTCGATTGGTCCGGGGGGGTTTCTGTGTTTTGGATTCCCTCCCTGATGTAATCGCTCCCTTACTGCAGGCTTGACTTCAGCTCGCTCACATTAGGAGCACTGCAGCGTTTGGTCCGAGTGGAAGAACCCTTCACGGTGTTGACTCCTCGACCGGAAGTGAAAATGATCCAGGATGATCTGAAAAGGCTTCAGGACCAAAACGATCGGATGACCGTTCAGCCGAGGATTCACTCGCTCGGCCTTCTCCTCCTCCTCAGCTCGTCACCGCTGCAGAGAAACGACAAGAAGAAAGAGTCATTAAACAAAGGATAAAAAAAAGACCAGACAAACAGGAGGCAGAACATTTACAGAACTGGTGACGCAGCGTTCCTCTGTGACTCTGGATCCGACTTCAGATGAGTTTTGTTGATTGGACTGAAGGTCGTTTGCAGGATCTTTAATAAAGACAGAACTCGTCATCAGCTGGAGAGAAAGTGAGAGGAAACCTGCTGACAGGGTGAAATATTCAGAGGTTTAATTTTAGAAATATCTAACTTATTCAGGACAGATTTAGAGGGATGCTTAATTCAACATGTAAGGATGAATTAATAATGTCTTACTAAGTCTCTTCAAAGTTTAATGGTTTATAAATAATATTGGGAGAAGCATTCATACAGAGAAATCTTTCCTGAAAGAGGCAGCTGCTTGTCCCTTCAAAATAAAACTCAGTCTTCTAGAGTGAAGCTGCTCCTTGTCCCTTCAAAATAAAACTCAGTCTTCTAGAGTGAAGCTGCTCCTTGTCCCTTCAAAATAAAACTCAGTCCTCTCCTGAAGTGAAGCTGCGCCATAGTCCCTTCTGGGCCTCCATTTCCTCCAGCCAATGAGAGCGCAGCAGGTGAGTTTAGGAGAGGATACAGCTCAGTGATTGGAGGAGATTCAAAGCGGTGAAAATGACGGACGTGGACGTCGAAGCAAAGAAGAGAAAATCTAATCAGAGTGAGGAGAAACCCTGCAGTGTAGCTTCAAGCAGCGTACACGCGACGTCCTGCAGGGGGCGGAGCCTCTGGAGGAGGAGGGGCCGAGTCTCAGTGTAGCAGGATGGAGTGCAGAGACAGCTGCAGACTGCAGAGTGACACAGATGGAAATGTCACAGAGACCTTTGTGCTCACAACAATTTGACATTCAAATCAGTCGTTGCCATTTTTCATATGGATCCCCCGTGTCGAGTTCAGACACCCACAACCGTGCACACACGCACACGCACAACGACACGACACGCACACGCACATAAACGAGCCGAGGCAGGAAACCGACACTTTACCCAAATCAGAGTTTTAATGTTTCCAAAGACGTTCATGATCCGAACTGAACACTGAAATCATCGTTAAACACTGTGTCCTGTTTGAGCGTCGACTCTCTCTCTCTCTCTCTCTCTCTCTCTCTCTCTCTCTCTCTTTCTGTGTGTACATTAACGAATCATGGCGAAGCAGAGAACGACAGACAGACGGACGGAAACAGAGCGCCGTCCTGTCCTGACATTTCAGGGAAGCATCTTCTTCTTCTCATCTTTCCGTTCGCTCAGAGTGCAGCCGAGCACACACTGAATCAGAGGGGATGGAAGTGTGGCCTGTGTGTGTGTGTGTGTGTGTGTGTGTGTGAGTCTCGTCGTGTGCTCTGACCCGGGCGGCACGTTTTTTGTTCCAGCTTGTAAAAACAGAAGCTGCTGACTGTGTCGACTAAACATCAGCTTCATCCTGATGTTGCTGCCTGGATCAGTGAGAGAAGAAGACGGCGTCCTGTGGAAGGTTTCTGACAGCTGCTGAATACCTGCGAAACAAGAGCGTCTTACTGTCTATCGCTCTCTTCCTCTGTTACTGGAAACCAGGTGGAGACGTCATATCTGAGAGGAGATCATAATGCTGAGCCTGCTGTGCTCTCCTTCTTCTCAGATGTACAAAATAAACATCCCAGACGTCTGCTCGTAGGAAGCAGAGTACTGATCACGTGTACAGGGAGCTGCAGAAGCAGGTTCCTCTGTTTGCATGTAAACATTCAACTCTGCCGCTCTTCATTTTCACATGGAGCACGCCGCTCCTGCGTGCACGCCGCCGCAGACGCCGAGGTGAAGGAACCTGGGACTCCTGAGGGAGGAAACCAGGAATAACACTGCTCAGGTTGAAGGTTTGAACCCTGATGAAACTCTCCTGCTTCCTCCACAGTGACCGACAGTTCCACCTTCAGGCTCAGTTTAATAATTCATCCAGAGTCTTATGAGAGGCCTCAAAGCGGCGATTCAGGAGATTGTGAGAAACTAAAGGTTATTTAAATGCTACAAGGCTGAATGAAAAATATACAGAGTCGGAGGGAAGGACAAGTAGAAACGTGTAGATAGATAGATAGATAGATAGATAGATAGATAGATAGATAGATAGATAGATAGATAGATAGATAGATAGATGGCCTATAGGGGGACAAAAGAGTTCTTGAGTCTGTCCGTGGAGCACGACTGTGAGAGCAGTCTGTCACTGAACATGCTCCTCTGCCCGGTGAAGGTGCTGTGCAGAGGGTGGTGTGTGTTGTCCATGATGGAGAGCATTTTGTCCAGAGACCTCCTCTCTACCACTGTCACCAGTGAGTCCAGCTCTGTGCCCCCCACAGAGCCTCCTCACCAGTGAGTCCAGCTCTGTGCCCACCACAGAGCCTCCTCACCAGTGAGTCCAGCTCTGTACCCACCACAGAGCCGGCCCTCCTCACCAGTCTGTCCAGGCGTGCTGCGTCCCTCTTCTTGCAGCTTCCTCCCCAGCACACCACGGCGTAGAAGAGGACGCTGGACACCACAGACTGGTAGAACATCTGCAGCAGCTTTTTGCAGATGTTGAAGGACCCCAGCCTTCTCAGGAAGTACAGACGACTCTGTCCCTTCCTGCAGGTAGTGTCCATGTTAGGCGACCAGTCCAGCTTGTCATCCAGCTGCAGCCCCAGATACCCGTAGGTCCTGACCACCTCCACATCGACCCCCCCGATGGAAACAGGTTCTAGATGTGGTTTGTTCCTTCGAAAGACGTGCACATTGAAGGCAGTGAAGTGATCGTCCTCATGCAGACAGACGTCGTCATGGTGACCTGCTGAAATAAAACAGCACAAACAGAAAGTTCTCTGAGGTCAGCAGGACCGAAGTGCAACGTGAAGGAGAAAGACAAGGATTGGACTAACTTTATGTTTATTATGTCTTATATAAACATTTTAGTGTAGTGACGTCCATTCAATCATTTTAAAGAGGACATGTGCTCCCCCCTCTTTTCAAACAGTCCCCTCTGTGCTCTAAATAAAACATCAGTGTTTCTGAGCTTTGCTCCAAATATAACATGAATCAAGCAGCAGAGGAGGTTTGTAGAAACCAGCTCTCTCTGAACGCTCCGTTTGGGTGTGTGTGTCTCTTTAAATGCAATAAGCCCCGCCCCCTCGAGAATAAAGGAGGAAGAATGAGAATAAATATGGCGGACGAGATTTGTTGGCATATCAAACCTGGACCTGTCTTCTGTCCTCTCTGAGCCTGGTGTTTATTTTTAGCTCTTATTACTGTACGTTAGCTGCAGCATCTCTGCAGCTCTAATGCAGTTAAATATTTTAAATCCAATTCATGCTTTTTCTTTTAAATTAAACACTCAATAATTGAAGTGGTGGTTTGCATAATTCAGCTGCTCGGGGGCTGAGGTCAGCAGGATTAGTCTGCAGATGTCTGATAAGAACAGCTGTAGAGCACATTTCAAACACACACACACACACACACACACACACAGACCACGTCTTACAAACACTGGAGATCACATCACAAAGGACAATCAATATGTATCTGTTGGAGAGAAGGGTCCAATCAGATCCAGAATCTAAAGTTAGAAGGAGGACATACTGGCTGCTGCATTGTTGTCAGAGAAGCTTCAACACAGCAGGTTTCCTTCATGATCACACAGGAAGAGAGCAGCTCTCTGATTGGTCCTTTAATTCCCCTCGTTTGAACACGGGTTGATTTAACCTTTCATCGTTCTGATTGTCACAAAAAGGTCAGTTCAGTGTTTCAACGTCTCCATGAACATTCACTGAGGACACACGTCGTTAGCGTTCTGAACACGCTTTCCTCATTTCAATCGGCTGCTAAATTAGCTCCACTCGGCGCTCGATGCAGCATGACGGAGGAACGCGGCTGGTGTTTTTTCATTAACAGTCGGCGTGTGGAGTGGCTCCGTGACATCAGAGAGGGATTTACCTCGTAGGATCAAAGCCATCCTTGATATTAGTGTCCTTCAACGCCTCCTCTGCATCCCAGCTCTCTCCTCCACCCTGCACGAGGCGGCCATCTGGGAGAGACTGCGTGTTTCAGATTAAGACTTAATGAGAGACACTGCGAGTGTATGAAAAACATCTTCTCTTCTTCTCGTGCTGCATCGTTGTGTTTCTGCAGTGATTTGTTGTCACGTGACCTCACGGTTGGTAATGTGAACCTGCTGGTGATAATTCAGCCCCGCTCTGTCATTCAGTGTTTTGGTTTCACTTCCTGTTTTATTTTGTCTCGTGTTGCTAGTTTCCCTCGGCCGTATTTTATCTTTCTAGTCTTTAGTGTTTCCTGTTTTATTTTGTAGGTCTTTAGTGTTTCCTGTTTTATTTTGTAGGTCTTTCGTCTTTCCTGTTTTATTTTGTAGGTCTTTAGTGTTTCCTGTTTTATTTTGTAGGTCTTTAGTGTTTCCTGTTTTATTTTGTAGGTCTTTCGTCTTTCCTGTTTTATTTTGTAGGTCTTTAGTGTTTCCTGTTTTATTTTGTAGGTCTTTAGTGTTTCCTGTTTTATTTTGTAGGTCTTGCCCTCAGTGTTTCTTGTCCTTGTCTCCTTCCTCCTTAGTCTGTTTTCACTCCACTTGTCTGGATCCGTCTCCCTTGTGAGTCATCAGCGTCTGCGTTTAGGCTCCGCCTCCTTTAACAGTCTGTCTTGTGTGAACTCATGTGAGCTCCACAGTGAAGATAATAACTGTATGTCAGCGGTGGAGCAGGGTTGACTCCAGCAGTCTGACCTTTGACCTTCATCCTGACGTCCACTGGCCTGCTCTCAGCAGAGCGAGGTGAAGAGGGAGTGAAGGCTTCTGGGTAAATGATTGATGTGTACCTAAGTGCATTCATGTCATCATTACAACAGGTATGGATCCTACCTATTTAGAAGGCGGCATGTTTAGATTGATTATGTGCGACCTGATCGATCGTCTTGTTTTATCGGCACGCCATGACACCTTGCGTTGTGCGCTAACGCTAACCCTTCACGTCTTTCTCCCCTTTGGAGCTTTAATACCACCGTGACAGGAAGTAACATGTCTCACTGTAACTGGACAAGCAAATGTCTCGTCCTCCATCAGGGGAAGTCGCCTCCCTGTGGTTCACTTTCTCCCTCATCGCCACACGTGTCGAGCCCGTGCACGGCGTCTACAGGTGAGACGGACGGTCCAGTCGGCGTGCAGCGACACAGAGGAATCCACAGAGTGCTCCAGGTCAGAGGATTTAAAAGGCTCCAAAACCAGGAAACGTAAGACAGCGGGGGGAGCTGAGAGCGCTAACTCCTCCCCCAGAGGAAGTCCAGGCTGCTCAATATTCCTAAAATAAATCCCATTATTGGCTGTCTGTGATGGATCCGGAGCGGCTGCATACATTTACAGCTCTCATGTCCTCTCTGCAGAGTGTTTGACTTCTAATCCGTCTCAGTTCTTAATGAAGGGAAGCTCGTTTAACGGGGTGGAACTTTCCTGCAAAGATCCCTGATCGTGTTTACATGCAGCTCCGTCTGAGTCCACACACAGGGAACGTTCTTACAGCGCAGCCTCTCATGCATGTTTGGATCAGGACGGCCATTTTTATTCCATATTCTGTTTTCAAACATCCTCCAGTTTTCTGTTCTTCGCTGCTTACTTTGTCTTTTTTTTTTTTTCCAGCCGAGCCTTCAAATCTAAACTGAAGGATTTTCTATTCTGCAAAACAAATCCTGAAGGTGTGAGTTTTTCAAAGAGTGTGTGTGTGTGTGTGTGTGTGTGTGTGTGTGTGTGTGATGGAGGGGTGAATGCTTCACCTGCTCTTTTAGCAGCCATGAGTGAAACACAGGCTGAAGTTTCCAGCCGCTCTGCAGAGCGTCTCTAACGGATTTTTCGTGAACATTGATTCATGCTCTGTGGAGGAGGTGTCGCTGCAGATGAGCAGCGCTGAGATGAGTAAGTCGGACAGAAGGGGAAGAATGAATGAACGACTCCTGCTTTGGAAACATAATCAGCTTTTTTCAGTGTGAAGACGAGAAACAGCTTCGAACCCGAGGAGGGGAAATCTCAGTATCGTTCCTTTTTAAACCGCCGCTGTCGGTCATTCTGTTACTATCGCTCACTTCCTGTTTTGCAGTTGTCGTGGTTGTTATTGTGTGTGTGTGTGTGTGTGTGTGTGTGTGTGTGAGTGTGTGTGTGAGTGTGTGTGTGTGTGTGTGTGTGTGTGTGTTGTCCACGCATTGTTTTGCATGCGTTTAAAAATGTCCAGAAGTGAAACTGTGTGACTGAAAGGTGAAGCGTAGAGGAAGTGAAACCCACCCACCACAAGACCTTTCTAACGCCAACATCTTCAGGGCGGAGTCACAGACCTGCCAATCAAACACTTCACTTCATCGCTTAGACGGTTAAAAAAAAACACCACCTGTGTCCAAGCCCACACACTACACTTCAGATTAACGGTGGAAAGAAAGTCAATCTGGGACTCAGAAGAGGAGGCTTTGTGGTCATGATGAAGATTCAGACACGTCATCGGACCGTCTGCAACCTCTTCGTCCACATCGGCTTCACTTTTGGACGTCAAGAATAAACGCATCAAAACAGACGTGTTTTTTTTTAGTCTTAGGTCTTCATGGTCACCTTCATGTTGTACTCAGAGAACCTCGGTCTGTCCGTCTGAATGACTCAAAGTCACCACACACAAACCTTTCTCAGGTTTTCGCTCAACACCGTGGAAATATCCAGAACCTTCCAGAACGATCAAACTGTGAGGCAGATGAACTTTCTCACCAGCTCTTCTAAGGAGACTTCTGATTGAGTTAGTGAGCGCCGGCGTGGAGCGGAGGATTGTCCGTGAATCAGACGAGAACAATCTGCTCCTGATTTCTGAAGAGGCAGCGTCGTGCTATTTTTAACCTGTTTGTCCGCCTATCAAATATAATCTGTGGGCCTTTTGTTTCCCTCTCTAAGCTCCCTCCCTCCTCTATTATTGCTTTTTTTTTTTTTTTTTTCAATTAGCAAAATGTGACTTTAAACCCACGGCGTGACCTTTTCCGTTAGCATGATGTCATCATGTCTGACATTCAACAGGCCTCCTCTCGGAGCAGCAGCTGAAAGTTATCCGGGAATGTCGGACATTCTTTGGGAAGTGGTAGAAACTTGGAGCGGTTTGTGTTGTTCTCTTCCAACACAATCACATTCCTCCACGCTGTTCAGGAGAGACCATCTCGCCTTTTTAACATCACGCCTGCTCCTGGAGGTTTCGTCCTCGCTCGCCGTCCTGAACCAAGGGGCGTCACTGGAAACCCAACGCCATCAAAACCTTCTACTCGTATGAGTGAGGGTTTCAACGTTTATATATAAAACAGGAAGCATCTAAAACTTTCCCGATGTTTGGAGAGCTAATCGCACTTTAACTGAGGGCAGTTTAAAAGTCATTACTGATGACCTTTTGACCTCTGAAAGAAAGGTTCAAATCCCACCTGTGGCTGTTTTCCTGCTCGTCATTCCCCACTCTCTCTTTCCCCAACTCTAATGCAATCCACTGTCTTATCTGTCCCCCCCCCCCCCCCCCCCCCCCACACACACACACAGTTCAGTTTACTGATCTGATTGACAGGTGTGCTGCTGCGGTGGGCGGAGCCAGAAGATGTGATTAGCCTCACCTGCACAGTCTGGAACATGATTCTCAAACTCAACTTTGTAATTATATTTTCATTTGTACGATTTGAAGCTATTTATCCCGAGGCTTAAACGACTCTCTCTGCTCTGCTGCTGGAATCAGACAGAGGAACAAATGAACAAGGAGCGACGCAGATTCTATTAGCTGAAAGTGAGCGGCTGAGTGTGAGCAGCATCCAGGCGACAGGAAGACGGAAATGTGAGCTGGAGGGGGGAAAGGAGCGCACGCTCCTCTGGGGACCGGCCTCTGTGAGCACACAAACAGGAAGCGACGCGGGACTCAGCTGTTCAATGAAACAACGCAGCACATGTGTGCAAGGAAGACAAAGAAGTAAGTGTGTGTGTGTGTCTGTGTGTGTGTCTGTGTGTGTGTGTGTGTGTGTGTGTGTGTGTGTGTGTCTGTGTGTGTGTGTGTGTGTGTGTGTGTCTGTGTGTGTGTGTGTGTGTGTGTGTGAGGGAGGACAGAAAGACGGCTGGCTTTATTCATCAATGACTTCACTACAGAAATAGCCGGCAGCACAACAACAGGCCGACACGTTGCAGTGACACCTAAAGAGTTGTGTGTGTGTGTGTGTGTGTGTGTGTGTGTGTGTGTGAGGACGGGCCATGAGATGGGGGTGAGAGACACATGATGTAAGGATAACAGTGAGAAGATAAACTGTTGGAACAGGAAGAGATGAGAGACTGAGGTGTGGACGAGCAGGGAGAGCTCCATCTTTAACCCGCACGCCGTCGTCATCGCCGTCCGCCAACAATCCAGACGAGCCGAACAAATTCTCCGGGCCCGTCGTGTTTGAACCGGTTGGCACCGCCCGGAGCGAGACCTGACACGTTGATGTGTGAAGCTAAAGTACATGACTTTATGAAGTCTTTACAGCGAATGTTCTCCTCACCTGCAACAATCCCAACGTTGACTCCTCGTTTGTGTGTTTACGTCACGGAGGCCGAGGCTTTCATTCACTCCCTTTATGTAGAACTGATGAAACACATTTAAAAATACGACCCAGCAGCTTTCAGCACAAACATGAGAGCTAAAGTTTCTCCTCGTCCTGCTCGACGTTTCGCAGTCCGAGAGGAAGAAGATGAAAGCGCGGCTCCGAGCTCTGAGCCTCTGAATGACGTGAAGCGAGGGGGGGAAATATCTGCCTGGAGAATGTGAAATGGAGGAGAAAAAAGGGAGACTCATTTTCAGCTCGATGATCGGAGACAGAGGGGAGGAAGCAGAGAGAGAGAGAGAGAGAGAGAGAGCTTTAACCATGCGCACAGGAGAATTAGAGAGACAGCGAGAGAGGGAGGGAGGGCAGCAGAGGGAGAAAAAAGGCTTAATTAATTCAGGCTGGATGGGAGGGATGTTGCTGCCGTCCCTGCTGAGCCTCCAGTGCCTCTGCTGTCGTGCTGCAGGAAGCCTCGTTGTGTGTGAGAGCTCAGACGACTCCTCTCCTGCTTTAGCAGGAAGCAGACCGCTCGGGCTCGGAGCCCCTCGTCATCGCTCTGCCTGATCGGGTCTTCACACTGACACAGGGATGTTACGTGGAGAGCAGCAGTGAGCAGAGGTAGGACACACGTTACTCCTCCGCTCTCTTCTTCCATGCTGCACATCATGCTTGTTGTCATCTCTGCCGTCTCGTCTGTCTCTCCAGTGATCAGCAGAATCTGCTCTCCGTCTCTGGAGGACTGAACGTGTAACCTTACCTCGCTCAAACTTTTTGTTATTTTGCCTGTTTTTGTAACTGAAACCGAGACGCTGATAAGGCTTTGTGGTTTGTTTTTCCCGGCTATAAATGTCAAGCAAACTTGTCCCGCTGGTGCAGAAGGTTATAACAACACGAGAAGAGAGCGTGAGGGTGGATGTGTCAGAGTCGCTCTCCCTCCTCTAGAGCTGGATCACCTGGAGTCAGTGACAGCCTCATGGAGAAGCTTGAGCTGCTTTACTTCCTGGTGATAAACATAAAGCATGCATTGTTTGGTGCGAAGGCTGAAAACACGCTTCAGGTGACCTTTGCTTGAGAATTGAAAGCAGAAGGACAAAAACTCTTTGCAGAAACAATTCTCATAATCATCCACCCTCCACACAGAGATGAGTACACACGGACTTTGTCTCATTTTATGAAAAAAGAGGCAAGACACTGAGATGCTGGAGGTTTTATTCTAAATATTTTTCTCCATCTTTTGGTCTACAATCAAACAGATGTTTGAGGATGTGTTGCACCCTGTAGTGTCACAACCTTTAATCCCTGCCTGCCTCCTTCAGCGCGACGCTTTAGCCGACGTCTCGTGATTCATCTTCAGTCGGCGCACCTAATTACATCTCATCAAGCAATCAGCAAACGTGATGCTTATTTACGCCCCGACAGCATCCACTCGGGTCTTTGATAAACGTGTGAGATTCTCCGCCTGGGCAGAGCAGCGAGAACGGAGGAGAGAAGCATCAAAGAGAAGAGCGAGGAGGATGGATGTGTGGAAGCTGAGATATTCAGCTCACATGCTCGCTGCCAGGAAGGATGTAAGCAGCAAACTGTGTTTCTCATGGCGAGAGGCCCGCTGGAGGGTCATCGCAGGTCTGCTGTGAAGATGGTGCTGAAAGCCTCCTGACGGTGATCCGTGAGCGGCAGACAGTAATTCATCACTGGGATTAAGAGGTGAACAATCGCCTGTCTGAACGAGGATCTTTGTGATTAGGACGAGAGCGTGCTCAGACCCACTCACAATGATTCCTCTCAGTTCTGATGTGACCCAGATAGATGACGGGGCTCCACATCCTCTTCTACAACAACCATTTCATGTCTTTGAAGTGCATCGCAACTTTCACACCAGATCACAGCAGAGAGCTCAGAGACGCTTTAAACAGGAATCTGACCTGAGTGCTGTGAGTCATCGCTGTGGTTCAATCTGTGGACTTTTTGCAGCTCATGAAGCCCCCTGATAGGCTGAGGGAGCAGCAATGTGACGCCTCTAATGTGTGGTCAAAGTTTCAGATCCGGAGGTAAGCGTATGTTGGAGTAATCCCTGCGTGAGTCTGCAGGGGGCGCTAAACAGCGTGTTCATAGTTCCCCGATATGAAACCAAGAATTTCAGAGACGGACGGCTTCAGTCCTCTCACATAGACTCTCTTCTCCCAGACCGCAGCCCTGCAGCGTCCGGCCGTGCTCGGGAAGGCTTCCAGAGAGCTGGAGAGGCGGGGCCTTAAAGAGACAGCAGCTGACCCCGGTATCAGATCTGTCTGACACGTCGGCCTGATTCTCTCAATCAGCAGTTGGCCGTTGTTGATGTCACATTCATGTGACACAACAGACAGTCATCGGGTCGTGCCAAATCATTTGCCGGCGTGCCGATGTCTGTCATCACGGCCGATATCGATGCGTCCCTGTTTTATTTTCCTCCCTGTCTCTTCAGACGAGCGAGCTCAGAGCCGGGAGCAGAGAGTCTGATTTAGATGATGAAGATCATCGTCAGCTTCGTGATAACTGAAGTGTCTCTCTACCTTCAGGCTCGGGTGTGATGGACTCTCTGCTTCCTCACTCGCTGCAGCCAGCTTCCTGTCTGTCGTGAGTCTGAGTCCAGGTGCTCAGTATGTGAACATGCTGTTTTATATCTGATACCAGCACGTGTGTTCGGACTGTGTACGGTCCGTTACTGCTCCGAAGACTAAACAAGCAGCTTCCAGCTCATGTAAAATATTCTATGACAGGAAGCAGAAGCTTACAGAAGGCTCGTCTGAGCAGCCTGACCTGAACCAACACAGACTGATGTAACTCTCCCAGTTTGGGCTGCACGACTCCCAGTGTTGTTTCTGAATGAAGTGCATTGAAGCCTGCAGACTGGCCTCCCCTCTCTAATGGAATATATTGTGCAGACGTTGCAGAGCTCTTGTTAGTCTCATGGTTACCAGCCTGCTGTGACATCATACGACACCCTTTCACTGGCTGGGACACACAGAGCATTTGTGATGGCTTCATTGGTTTGACTGGTTTGAGATTTTGCCTTGTTGCTAAAAAATCATCCTCATCTTTGAGACCCTTCAGCGCCTTGAAGTTCTCAGTCACAGGTGACACATCCTGCAGCAGACACAAGCATGCTCGTCTTTGCAGATGGACGGGTGGAAAGATTCAGATGTGAAGCCGCAGTACGAAACTTTAACTTTAACACCTGTGCAAACCTACTCGGTGCAGACGGGGATTTTCTGATCAGAGACGGGTGTGTCCCGAACCCTTAACTTTATTCATTGACAGACAACAGCAAAATTTCTGGAACCTGAACACAGTCATGATCAGCTGTACTCCCATCACAAGAGAACTACAAGATCACAGAAGAACTACAAGATCACAGAGAACTACAAGATCACAGAGAACTACAAAATCACAGAGAACTACAAGATCACAGAAGAACTACAAGATCACAGGAAGAACTACAAGATCACAGAGAACTACAAGATCACAGGAAGAACTACAAGATCACAAAGAACTACAAGATCACAGAGAACTACAAGATCACAGAGAACTACAAGATCACAGGAAGAAAAAAAGCAACATGTAGCAGTTATGGCATCATGTTGATAAAGTGATGGAAATAGGATCAGGAGTCTGTATGTGGGGTTTTATTTTGAAGTTGAGCGGATGTTTCCTTGTCAGACTTCCTGTCCGTGTCGTTCTGTTCAGCTTGACTCCTTCGTTCTGTCAAAAATAGACTTGAGGGGTCTCCCAGAGGGAAAAGGTGTAAGCTGTGTAAGCTTCCTGTGTGATGATCATGGTGCAGTGTGTGAGTGTGTTTTCACTCCGGCTCGGTACACAACGCTGGTCGAGCTCTCAGTAGCACCGTAGTTACGTTTGTAGCAGTGGTGTCATGTTTAAGCAGCCGAGTGTTCAGAAGAACAAATCGGTCTTAAAAGTGCTTTATGAATAAAAACTGATGTGTTTTTAAGAAGGAGATCTTTAAGATGATGCTTCACACACTGACCTGTCTCCTCCAGGAGGCAGGAAGGTAAATCAGGTTTGTACAATCAGTTGTCTCTAGTTTGGCCTCTCACTTCCCTCTCTGCGTCTTGACACGCGCTCCCCTGGTTGCCATGACGCCCATGCCTTCCATAAATACTTGTGGTATTTGTGAGGCTACATCCCCAGCAGGTTTGGAGAACAGAAAGCCACGGTCCAATGAGAGGCGAGCCTGCAGCAGAGCTAATCGCAGATCAATCCAGAGCGAGCTCGCGCAGTCTGAGCGTCAGTGACACCAACATCTGCTCGCCGTGCTCGTCAACTTCAAAATGACCAGGATTACACTCACACTGAAGAGACACTGCGTTTAGACTGTCGGTGCCAACGACCTCAAGAAGAATCAAACATCTGATTCTGCTTTACTTAAAGTTAGCCTGAGACAGCATTTCCAGCACGGAGACCGCCATCCATGGGACTCCAGCGCCCCCTGCAGGGACAAACGGGGGACTCCAGCGCCCCCTGCAGGGACAAACGGGGGACTCCAGCGCCCCCTGCAGGGACAAACGGGGGACTCCAGCGCCCCCTGCAGGAACACAGGGGGGACTCCAGCGCCCCCTGCAGGGACAAACGGGGGACTCCAGCGCCCCCTGCAGGGACACACGGGGGACTCCAGCGCCCCCTGCAGGGACAAACGGGGGACTCCAGCGCCCCCTGCAGGAACACAGGGGGGACTCCAGCGCCCCCTGCAGGGACACACGGGGGACTGACCTCACCGCTAGGCCACCGGCTGGTTGTTACTGGTTGTAGTGTAAATATTTGTATTTTGATGTTGTGCACCTGCTGCACTCAAAGAACTGTGACGCTCAGCGGACGGCTTCCTGAACACGGAGATGATTCTGTCAGATATTTTCTCCGTGGAGACAGTGAGCTGGGATAAAGAGAGTGAAGCTACTGTCCTGGACGGGCAGCAGGAATGGTGTGTGTGTGATTTAGCGTTCAGTTATGAGTCGTCAGGTCTTGACAGCACATCAGCAGCTCTCCTTTTATGGTATACAGACGCAGCTCAGCCTGCAGCGCCTAAGGTTAGCGGTGCCCCCGTGCAGCTCCCTCCCTGAAACAACATTAGCCTCTAAATTTGTCTTGAACTTTTTCTTTGCCCTGTGCTCTTTGCGTTTGCCCTTTGATGCCCCCAAACTGAAAATGTCAAACTGAAAGAAGTCCATCCTGAAGCACTGAAAGAGGTTCTTCACTCCCACACTCTTAATTAGGAGAATCTCCATCCTGTACATTTGTGGTGGTCGTCACGAAGTCTTCTTTATTTTCCATGGAGAGCGTGCACGCGGCCTCCTGCAGCCTCTGATTGAATTGAGCGTTGGCTTCTCTCGCTCAGTTCAGATCTTTATTAATCCACAGCAAAGAAAACGTTTGGAAGCGATAAAGCAAATCAGCAATAAGCCCGAGAGAAGAAATGAAAAGTGTGAACGCCAAAAACAATCTACAAGATGATTTGAAACAAGACGAGCCAGAAAGCGTCGCTGACAAAAAGTTAATTTGAGGTGTGTGATGTTCTTCTCTTCATGTTCGCTGAAATATCTGCTGCATGAAATAATCTGCAGACGCATTAATTATACAGACAGAGTCTGAATCTGGGCCATCTCTAAATGTTGCTCTCTGTTCTGATGGTGTCATGTCAGTCATCAGACGGGCTTTCTTTAGCAGAAGCCTCCTTAAGAGCACAGAGAGCCTAACGAGCTGCTCGAGTGTCTCATTTGTGCGAACAAAGCGGAGGAAAACGTGATTGAAGTGCTTCAATGAATAACCCTGAAGAATGGGCCCTCTCTGGTCTGAAGGATGGAAGAAGTAAAAGCCTCCGCCCACTCACACTCCTTGTTCTTCAGACCTACACGAAGCTGCAGCAGGTGTGCTTCTAAAGGCTGCTCAGCTCACACTGCAGACACAAAGCTTCAACAATCCCTCGTGTTGGATGTCATGTATAGTTGACGTTATAAATGAGTGAATGCACATCTGGGCAGTCAGCTCGAGCTGCAGCTGATTTCACACATCCACAGAGTATAAAAATGTCTGTTAGCTGTCAGAGTCTGAGTGTCGTTCTTCTGTGTTTACGTTTTATTTAAGAAGAGCTGATACAATCACACACGCACCAAAAGGAAATGTGTCTGATTTATAGACTTTAGCAGCTGATTGGCTCCCAAAACATGTGTAAAATGAACTTGTCCTGTTTCTTTGGACGTTGGACAGAATGCATACTTTTAATGAGATGAATGTTCATTTTTCTTTTCCCAGCTCGCTGTGAGCTGACTCGACTCTCAGCGAGTCCTCTTCACCTCTCAGGCTGTGAAACCGTGACATTTGATCCTCCTGATAACCAATAAACAGACTGCTTTCACTGCTCTGAAGACTTCCCCTGATGCCGCTGAGTCCTGGTGCAGATTTGTCTGATCGTTAACAAAAACACAGCAGGCTCATCACTCACAGGTGTGAACCGGCTGACATTTCTAGGTTTGCAGAGTTGTTCAGTGAGCTCCCGACCCACTTATGGCGGGAGGTCTATATTTAGCAATGCTTGGATCATGCAGATTATCCGTGTGCTGTAAATGACTGATGTTTGACATAGAGAAGCTGCTGCTATCCATTTAATCATATGGTCACACCGGCTTCCTGCCGCCGACGCGCGTGTGAGTCGAGAGCTGCTATCAGGTCTTCCACACCGTCTTCCTGCAGCGAGGGGCCGCCGAGCCCGCAGCATCCTGCTCAGCTCTGTGCACGGGGAACGACGGTTAGAGGCATCCTGTTCAGCCTTCAACCCAAACACATCCGTGAGTCTCCTCTGGTGCAGCCTGCGGACTCGTCTCCATCGTTTCCTCTGTGAACATAATTAAACCAGAGCTCCGCTTTCTGTTTACTTTCCCTCCTCTTCAGTGTTATCGCTGCGATCATCATCAGGATCCTAATTTGGCAGTGGCGCTCTCTCCACACGCTTCATGTCTTGGATCAGCTCTCGCTGCTGAATGTGCAGACACAACCACTGCAGGCCGGACTGCTTTACTGGACTCAATTAAATGGTCCATCTGCAGCTTGCAGAATTTAAAGGCATGTCTGAAACTATGGATGTGTTTAAATGTGTTATTTAATCAGAAGATGAAACTCATAGTGTTTAAAATGGTGCTGCAAATTCAAAACATTGGCCCCTCTGACTCTGAAGCTTTACCTGACATGTATGCATGGATGTACTGTGCTGAAGCGAGGTTCACTCTACTACATTATTGGGCTTATTTTGGGCCTGACCCCCCCCCCCCCCCCCTTTCCAATCAAAACCAGCAAAGGTCAGATTATCTCTCCAGATGTTCCCGTCCTGTCAGGTTTGTTAAGTTTGCTCGTCCCGTTGCTCTCCACACAGCTGTTAACTCTGTCACGATTGGTCGACATGTTTGGGCTCTCACATTTAAAACACCTTCTAGTGCGAGGCATGTGACAGAGCAGGGAGCTCGTCAGCCAACGGGGAACAGGTGTGTGAGGGGAAGGAGCAGGTGAGGCGGGCGCGGCTCGGTCTGAACTCACATTAGAAGAGTTAGTTAGTGAACACCTGGATAATGAAATCAAAGTGTGAGAGTCATCTTATTTCAGCCAGCACAGGAGCTTCACAGGCTGTTATTATCACCTTCAATAAAGACAGGTAAGGTGTTCAGGTGAGCAGTCTGTGACGAGGCTGCAGAGTGTGAGCGGAGTAGCTGCTGCATGTATCATGGAGTCACATCTGCTCGCTGCGTCCGTAGTACCCTCTCTCTTCTTCTTCTCTGTGTTTTTATCTGTTTCCGTGCTTCTCTTTGTCGAGCGCTCAGTGACGTCATAGTTGCCGGGCAACCTTGGGAGCAAAACAGAATCCCTCTCTGCACAGAGGGGGAGGCCCTGCTCGCTCTGTTTGCACGTGCTTCTATCTGCATCTCCCCCGGTCGGCCTCACACTGTGTATACATGTAGACCCCCCCCCCCACACACACACACACACACACACCTACACACACACACACACACACACACACACACACACACACATCGTTGTTCCCTCTGTTAGTAACATCACTAAAACATGTGCAGCACATTAGTGCGTGCCAACAGCTGTCTGCCATGTTGTCCAGGAGGGAAGAGCCCATCAGACAGAAGAGGGGGGGCGGAGGAGGGGGGGGGGGGGACACTCGATGTGAAAGGACAGAGTGATCCTGAACCGTACGGAGGGACCAAACAGCTGATCCGCTGTCACATGACTTTCTGTGTTAAACATTTCAAATAGTAAGTTTAAAAGTAGTTTAAATGATGAAGATTAGATTGTGTATTTTATTAGGATAAGTTAAAGGTCACATGACCTCCTCCTCCTCTTCTTCAGGTGAAATCAGTGTCCTCGCTCCTCTTCATCATGTGTGTGAAGTGTGTTGTTGTAAATCCACTCTGATCCTGTATTTGATCATGTCTATAAACCCCTCTATTTCAGCCCTGCTCAGAACAGGCTGTTTCTGTGTCTGTAGCTTTAAATATGTAAATGAGCTGTGTCTGACCACGCCCCCTCTCTGGAAGGGCTCGGGTGTACTCGCTGCTTTCTGGCTCCATGTCCTATTGTTTACGGTGAGAAGGCAGACTCAGAGGGCAGAACAAACACCTAGCTGTGGGAGTGTCACCCACCTGGGGGAGGGGCTACTGCCCTTTGTGATGTCATGAAGGGAACATCTCCAAACAGCCTGTTTGAGCACACATTTTCTGAAAAGTGGAGCAGGCAATGAATGCGTATGAACAGATGAGTTCATACTGTGACCTGAGGTGTAAAAGCTCTTTGAGTTTATTTACCACGATTTCTGTTTCACGTCTCCCTCATGTCACTGAATCTGACCACAGTCTGTCCGTGTCCTCCCTTCTGCTCGCCTCTCCTTCCTTTAAATGACTGAGAGGTGACATATTGTCTGTTATGACTGTAAACCCTTCAGTATATCTTTTCATTCAGCTGCTGTGACGGTTGGTTTTTTCTCTCCGTCTTTCATTTGTTTCTTTCTCCTCACAGATCACAGAGCAGCCTTGTGCCAACCTCGACACCTTTTTAAACTTGACGATTTGGATATTTGAGGACCCCCAGCCTCCTCCAGGATCCGCGGCTAGAGGCTGAAAACACGTGACAGAATATCAGCAGCTTCTTCCACCTGCTGCCTCCTGTTTGACCTCAGAGTCAGAGATGACTTCCCAAAAGCTCTTCCTCTTAGTTTTATTTCTCAACCTGATTCAAGGATAACCATCAATCCCCAGAGAGGCATTCAAGGACAACAAACTCGCTGACACAGAGGAGCGCCCCCCCCCCCCCCCCGGCTTCAGGCAGCATGGGAGACGGGAGCTGGGTCTGCCTGAGTCCCGCTGAGTTCGGACAGTTGCAGAAATACAGCGAGTGTGAGTACCTGAACCTGCTTTCACTCCACTGTGAGAGTCTGAGGGTGTGTATGCATGCTTAAAGTAAACAGCAGTGTGTGTGTGTGTGTGTGTGTGTGTGTGTGTGTGTGTGTGTGTGTGTGTGTGTGTGTGTGTGTGTGTGTGTGTAGCTTGTTTGCAAAACCAAATACTGTGGTCTTCACCCCTCCCGAAGGATTAATGCAGCTCATATTGAAAAGATTGCAGCAACACAAGATTTCCCTTCAGCTTTAAGAGACTCGAACGCAGCACGAGCAGATTTCACTTTAACACAAACATTAGAAATGTAAAGAACGTTAGAACATAAACACTCCTCCATGTTGATTGGACTTAAACCAACCGCAAATAAATAAATACTTTTTTTAAGTTTTTAAGTTTCTAAGTGTCCCAGCACTTACTTCTCTTCCTCTTTTCTGCTACAGACAGATAATTCCTCTTCTTCATCCTTTGTTGACTTTCACTGACAGTCGGGGGGGGGGGGCTCATGGCCCCTCATGGCCCTTAGCCCTCATGGGCCCCCCTACTGGTCTGGGGTCCCAAGCAGCGGTCTACCTTGCCTTTTGACAAGCAGCGCGTCTGTGTGCGTGAAGCTGGACAGGACAGAACGAGCCAGACAGGAAGTGAGGTCAATTTCAAAATAAGACACAAAATACAGACTCCATCACGTTATCTACATCAGGTCAAAACAAGCGCCTCGAACCCGAACGATTAATCAGCCTGTCGATAATAACAACC
>NC_136702.1:620496-657116 GCF_947650265.1 Symphodus melops | reverse complement strand
ATCCTCACAGCGCTTTAACCAACATGTTCACAGTGGACCTTCATTCATGAGGCGGAAGCTTTTTGTCCAGTTATGTGGGTTACTCTCAAGGACCCAGCGAGGGATTTCATAACAGTCTGAATAGAGAAGCAGCCATTAAAGATTTCTATGAAAGGGTGAAGGATGTTTTAATTCCTTTCATATCATCACTCATGTACAATTTATTATTTAATGCTGCCTTTAGAAACGAGCTCACAGAGAGCGAACGCTTCCTGTTCACAGTGAAACCTTTAACGTCTCCTTCTTTCTTGGACTCTTGCAGATCAGGATCACACACAAGAACCAGGTCCCTATTTTGCTGGGCCCGCCCCAGAAGACGCCATTCTTTTTCTTCAAGAGGCGCAACCGGAGCCGCGACTAGGACACGAGAGCACGCATACCCAAAACCATGAACACTTCACATTCATGCACATTCGTAAATGCCTCCACCTGTACAGGCAGCTCCATCGGACGGCGGGTACTCGGGTCTCTGAGTGAAGACGGAAAGAGGGAACGTTCCTTCAATCAGGATGCAGACTGACAATTTATTCCCAGAGGATGGCGCCCGAAGTGAAAGGACTCTAAACCCACAGTACCAACCGTTCCCTGCGTACCCATCCTCCTCTCGTCTCGTCTCCATTCAACCATAAAACTCTGTCTCTTGTACCGCCAAACCTCTCAGTCCGACCCTGCCCAAACTACTCAGCCATAGGCCAGTACTGCACTGCCCGCCCAAACATCCAACTTGGGCTGCTGGGATTCCCCCACAGCCTTCAATGAAGAAGAGGAAGTCATAGAGGGGGGGGGGGGGGGGGGGGGGGGACACGTGTTGTTAAACAAGTAGGTTGAATCCAGAATGAGAAAAAGCTCCAACACACAGTAGTGGAAAACAGAAGAGAGTGGTGTGGCGGTCGTCACGGTTGTTTACAAGACTACAGAGAGTAAATAAAGTCAGATCCACCTCTCGCTTTAAAACACCTGAATGAATAATGGATCAGCAGCTGCTTGTAAGAGCACTCGCCGCGGGTCTCCCCGAAGACTGAGAGCACGGTACGGCCGAGAATGAGCGGGGAGGAAAGAGCCTCATCCATTATTAAGTGACTCTGTGTTTGTGGGTTGACGGCAGCGGGGCGTAGCAGTCGTTGGAAACATGCAGGGATGTTAGCCCCTTAGCGTCACAAAAGTGGATCCTGTACAGACTGGAGCAGCAGGCGGAGGAAGCGTGGAGCAGTTATCGCCACAACAGTCTCGCTTGGAGAAAAAAAGATTGGAAACATTTGTAGTCTTCTTCAACAATCTGAACTTGGACTCTAAATGTTTAGTCGAAGGTCTATGACTCCTCAGAACGGAAGCGAAGTCAGTTTTCCTCGCCGTGTGAGCAAAGTCGACGAGATACAATTCGCTTGTTTTACTTAAACGTGTGTTTGTATCAGAACAGCCTCCAAACCGGCTTCACAAATGGACGATCCAAACTCCTCCCAAAAATCAGAGTTTCTAAGTTGTTTTAAATGCACGAAGGCAAACAGTGTCAGGCAAACTAAAACCAGCATTTCAGACGGGATGTTCTTCCAACAGAGACGGACCCAAACTCAACGTTACGAGCTTGTTGGTGTGTCGCTAACAATCAGAGCAAACAGAAGCTAAAACACTATTATAAAGTTTCTATTCATTCTCGCACCTCGTCAAACCTGCCCGAGCTGACGAGTCAGGCTGCATCTGTATCTGAAGGCGCTAACGCTAGCTGGTTTTATCTTTGTTTAATAAACTCACATGTGGGAGTAACACAGTTGGAAATCTTGCTTCGCTTCTGATCCGAGGTCAGCTTATCACGACCGTCCAAATTAAACCCACAACAGCTCCAGTGAACTGTGTGCCATCGGATGCTTCTGCTGGGTCAAGGATTGAAATAAATCCCCTCAAGGGTACATCATCATGCCCCTGGGGTTTATTTACCACAGCATTGACCGGAGGGGGGGGGGGGGCTAAAATTATCCCTCTATTTCAGGGATGCTCTCTCTCTCTCTCTCTGCTCCAGTGAAACCCTACGCCTAATTACCGTGTCAAACATCAGCTCACAATGTCAAGTGTGCTGTCACAGTGCAAATCCCCGAGCCTGCACGGAGCTGCCGGGTGGCTTCAAGGCGTTCATGGTTTGTTGAACGGAGCCAAATAAAGACGAGGACGAAACAGGGGAGGAGTCGTGTTTTTAGATGGAAGAAAAGGATGTTGTCACTCGATGGGGGAGCTGAGATCAGTGTTTCATAAAGAATGTATCTATACGACTGTCCCCAAAGTTTAGCTCAAATATATTCCACAGTATGTGCAGGAAGAGTGCATATTTGGAGAGTAGGTGTAGCTCACGTATACTGTGCACACGAATGTGATTTCATAGTTTCATAGACTTCATAGTTATTCAAATGTAAATGTTAGCTTAGTTCGGATCAGTGTTAGCCGCCACACAGAGCTGCTACAGTCGCTCTCTGGAGACAGTTTTCCACTTTGTCTGATTCAGATCATTTTAACATGAACAAAAACACACAACAAAAAGCCAAAACACGTGACACAGTACCAGCCGCTGCCGGGCGCCACCCGGCGCCGCAGGGCGCTGCAGAGCTCCTCGTCACTGACGGCTTCTCTGAGGTCGGGAGGTGGAGCTGAAAATACAGAAGTAAAATATGACAGTCTACTGTTACAACCATCTTTGAGATATGTTCATTTTAACACGCTCACATTTACAATGGTCATATTTTTATACCATTGCAGAACATGCAGAAAAGCGTTAGCATGCTAATGTTTGCTAACTCGTGCTTAAAGCTGACCCACGCTGAATCACCGTCCAGTAACAGGAAGACGTTTGAGAAGGTTTTAAACCAAAGATGATTTCGTCACACTTCATTCTGATTGGCTCTCCCACGCCGCGTTTAAAGCACACTGACGTCTTGTAAAAAGTGAACGTTAAATCTCACGTGTGATCTGAGTCGGACGTTTGTGGAAAACGTGTCTCACGGCCCGCCGACGTGTCAGAGGGAGACTGGTGAGACGCTCTGAGGGTTCAAACTGAGATCCACTTTAGGGTCTGCCTTTAGACCCGGGTTCCCTTTAAAATACCCTGAGTCGTTACTCCTGTACCCAGGCTCCATGGAAACAGAACACAAGCCCAGTATAGCCTCAAACACTCCTTTTCAGCTCGTACATTCAAAAACAACATAAACATGGAAATCGTTCGGGTTACTCGTGTGTCTCGCCCGCAGGACGTTCTTCATAGTCCAGAGGAGTTTGGGGTCAAACTCTTTATTCTCGCACAGAAACAAACGGAGAGTGATTGAAGCTGTTAGAAGAACTTTTCTTTAGCTTCAACCTCAGAGCACAATTGGCTGGCGACATCTCTTCAGTCCAATCAGAACGCTTGCCTGGTGCACGTGCTCACAAACTTTGGTGCAGGTGAAGTGGTCCAATAGAAGGCTGTAAATATTAATGCATCATTTACACAGACCCAGATGTTATTTTTTTATAACTTTAGTCCAACTTAAAGAAGATGCTGTTAGAGCTTCAGGGGCATTTTTACTGCAATACCACAGACGGCCACCGGGGGAATTAGAGCGATGCAATCGTGTTATTTATGAGTCCGTTACTCTCGACTCAACAGAAGAACAGCGAGTGACGTCATAAACTTATTTCTGCATTATTAAGTTAAACACTCAAACAATTTACAAGAAGTTGAAACTGACTTCCGACCTGAAGCGTCAAATAAAAACAAGGCTTTACCATAAAACGGCTTAAATCTGCGGAGCTCGCTGCCAGCACGCATCAAGCCGCCACAACATCACAAAATAAAAGCCTCTGCATCACGACCACGTGGGAGCCTGGGTGCAAAGAGACGTCAGCGGTGAAAGAGTGCATGTTTACAGTAAATCTACATCTATGAAAAGAATGGTTTTAGACAGCTATATTACCAAGTGTATATATTTGTTTATAATATTTTATGTGACATCACCGCATGCCTGCTGAATCAAAGGAGAGGGAACAAAGAGAGTGTGGATCAGTCGACCTTTTCTTTGCTTCATGATTCCATCGACCGGATTCATTTTATTTATTTGTTGTGGTTTTATTTCTGTGATTGTTGCAGCATGTTTATAAAGCAGAGAAGAAGACGCTGTGGATGATGTTCCCATGATTCATTTGTGATTCATGGTCGGATCAAAGTGGAGACATGAAAGCCCACACACAGCCCGTCTGACTGAAGTGTGTCACCAATCCTGTCCAATCCCGTCCTTTGAACTAATCAATTACCTAATCAGAGAAATTGATCTGTGCTCACAGCGCCGCGCTCGCCCCCAAACAGGAGAGTCCACAGTCGACTGACCTAAAAGGAATTATTTAAACTAAGGCTGTTTAATGATTCGAATGTCGACAGTTAATCACGATTAATCACATTTTTTTAATCCATTATTTAAAATTACAAACAGCTTTTTTTTATATAAATGTTTGTAACGTCTTAAACTGAGAATACTTCACTTCCTGTTTGAATTCCACCGTGCTTTTATTTTGAAATACAGTAAGGCCCTTAATCGTGATTAACTCGTTAACGCTGACAGCTGAATTTAGACCAAAACAAATATTAATAATATTTCATCAATATGCAGCCTCGTCTTTTTGGCCTCATCCCAACCTTCAGTCATCGCAGCAGACGTTTGCTGGCGTCACGCTAACGGACTGATGCACCTCGCCACCGCTGAGCTGACCTCTGTCCACACAGTCTGCGTCTCTATCTGCAGCTTTCTGAAGAAGCAAGTTATCGTTCTGATAAGATAAGGTGGAAAAACCCATGAAAAGAAACCAACACCAACCATGTGTTCCTCCATCGACAACAGACGCTCGAGTCTTCAACCTTCCGGAATAATAATAGATTGTATTTTATTAAATCCTAGAAGGAGGAGTTCTACATCTGTTGGATTTATCCTGCAGTCCAACGGTTGGCTCGCTCGCTGGACAAAACTGTGGCGTCAGGAAAACGATTTACTGACTCGTGGTTGGTTGTTTGGGGGTTTTTTTCATGGGTTTTGTTCTTAAGAAGAAAAATGCAACATCAGCAGCCTTATCCTTTGTTTTCTTTGACGACCTTTAAGATCTGTTAGCGATGTGGAAACAGGCTCCTGGAGGTCATCAGGTTACTTTCAATAAAATCCACTCAAACAACCCAAACTGTGATCTTCCTTTTCTGTGTCTGGTTTCTGATTCTGAGGGAGCGCCCTGGTCTCAGGTATGTCTCGGTCTCTGAGCGCTCTGGTCTCAGGTATGTCTCGGTCTCTGAGCACCCTGGTCTCAGGTATGTCTCGGTCTCGGAGTGCTCTGGTCTCAGGTATGTCTCGGTCTCTGAGCGCCCTGGTCTCAGGTATGTCTCGGTCTCTGAGCGCTCTGGTCTCAGGTATGTCTCGGTCTCTGAGCGCTCTGGTCTCAGGTATGTCTCGGTCTCGGAGTGCTCTGGTCTCAGGTATGTCTCGGTCTCTGAGCGCTCTGGTCTCAGGTATGTCTCGGTCTCTGAGCGCCCTGGTCTCAGGTATGTCTCGGTCTCTGAGCGCCCTGGTCTCAGGTATGTCTCGGTCTCTGAGCGCTCTGGTCTCAGGTATGTCTCGGTCTCTGAGCGCTCTGGTCTCAGGTATGTCTCGGTCTCTGAGCACCCTGGTCTCAGGTATGTCTCGGTCTCTGAGCGCTCTGGTCTCAGGTATGTCTCGGTCTCTGAGCGCTCTGGTCTCAGGTATGTCTCGGTCTCTGAGCGTTCTGGTCTCAGGTATGTCTCGGTCTCTGAGCACCCTGGTCTCAGGTATGTCTCGGTCTCTGAGCGCTCTGGTCTCAGGTATGTCTCGGTCTTGGAGTGCTCTGGTCTCAGGTATGTCTCGGTCTTGGAGTGCTCTGGTCTCAGGTATGTCTCGGTCTTGGAGTGCTCTGGTCTCAGGTATGTCTCGGTCTTGGAGCGCCCTGGTCTCAGGTATGTCTCTGAGCGCCCTGGTCTCAGGTATGTCTCGGTCTTGGAGCGCTCTGGTCTCAGGTATGTCTCGGTCTTGGAGCGCCCTGGTCTCAGGTATGTCTCGGTCTCTGAGCGCTCTGGTCTCAGGTATGTCTCGGTCTCTGAGCGCTCTGGTCTCAGGTATGTCTCGGTCTCTGAGCGCTCTGGTCTCAGGTATGTCTCGGTCTCTGAGCGTTCTGGTCTCAGGTATGTCTCGGTCTCTGAGCACCCTGGTCTCAGGTATGTCTCGGTCTCTGAGCGCTCTGGTCTCAGGTATGTCTCGGTCTCTGAGCGCTCTGGTCTCAGGTATGTCTCGGTCTCTGAGCGCTCTGGTCTCAGGTATGTCTCGGTCTCTGAGCGTTCTGGTCTCAGGTATGTCTCGGTCTCTGAGCACCCTGGTCTCAGGTATGTCTCGGTCTCTGAGCGCTCTGGTCTCAGGTATGTCTCGGTCTTGGAGTGCTCTGGTCTCAGGTATGTCTCGGTCTTGGAGTGCTCTGGTCTCAGGTATGTCTCGGTCTTGGAGCGCTCTGGTCTCAGGTATGTCTCTGAGCGCCCTGGTCTCAGGTATGTCTCTGAGCGCCCTGGTCTCAGGTATGTCTCGGTCTTGGAGCGCTCTGGTCTCAGGTATGTCCTTGATCTTTGTTGTGATAGTTGTCGGTGTTGATCATAAATCTCTTAGTTTGGACTTTAGTGAGGAGCATGATGGGTGCAGCAGAATCACAGCTTCTATGTGAAACTATCTCAGACCCCTCCCCCACTGTTTGATTGGTCCCCCCCCCCCCCCTTAGAGGGGTCTCTACTGTCCAGTGTGATCCAGCTCTTGACCTGGGTCTGAGTGTTTGTCAACGCTCTGAACATCTGACAGAAATAAAGAATCATCATCACAGCTTCTGAGGAGGATTCAAAAAGTGATCCACGACCTGATTAATGAAGTCCACATCAGGCCTCTGCGCCCCCTCAGGCGGCGCCCACAGACTCCCATCACACACACGTTCAAGGGCAGATGACCTCCCAGAGTTAGCCACGATCTGATTGGATGAAAGAGGCAACAAAGAATCCATACTGTGTCTCTACATCACTCTCACTGTCACCATGAAACTCATGGGATCAAACAACCACAGTGAAGATGAAAGACTGAACTCACGGAGAGGCTAAAGGCTGCCTCGCTTTGTTCTGGTTCTGGTTCTGGAACCAGCAGTAAACCAGTCCCAGAGGACCTGAGGGGTCTGGTCTGGTGAGGACTCGAGTCAGCAGGAGGTTCTTCAGACTCGGTCCATTGAAGAAGCTGTTATTGACTTTCCTGATGTGATCTAAACGTGTTCCTGATAACAGGAAGTCACTGATGACATCAAAGAGTCACATTTCATCACATCTTCCTGCCGGACGCCGTCAAGATAACAGACACGTTAGATAAGACAGTCGAGAACAAAAGAAGTTTGTTAGTAACACGTGATTAACCCACCGCTATCCCGATACACGTTATCAAGGTGTGAAACTACAAAGGTGTGCGGCGGGACGAAATGGAGGGGGCGGGGCCTCCTGAGGTAAAACGTGACGTAAGAAAACAACATGGAAGTAGCAGATGGAGCGACAGAGTCGGCTAGCTATAATATAATTTATATCAGTGCTGTGTGTCGTCCATCAGCAACGCCGCCGTTTGATGGCGTGCAGCAGTCTCAGTATACAAACTCTCCGCTCCTATTGGCTCGAGCTGAATTCTCCGGAGAATATTCTGCTGCGTTCTCACATCAGCTCCCTGTGACGATCCTCTCTCATTACACCACGTCCCATCTGTTTAGAAAGTGGAGTTGAGGCTCGCAGCACGTTTGAGCTCGTTGGTTTCTCACACCTGAACGGCTGCAGACCACATGATCACATGACCACATGATCAATTCAAACACTTGATACGCTTCATTACGTCCCAACAAAAGGAGGCAGAGTCGAGTTTTCTGGCTCAGCTTCACCGACGAGCTGAAAATAAAAAGGCTCCAGCTGAACTTCAGCTTCACACTGATGTTTTTTCTTTGCTGGAGCTTTTTGAACACGGGGAAGGTTCGAAGCTTCTCATTGTTCTCTGCAGTGTGTTGAAGTATTTTTCTGCCCCTTCGGCCCAGATATGTGTCCCAGCAGCAGCAGCTTCCCAAAGAGGCAGAGAAAGAGAATCTGGATGAAAAGAGGAAATGTCAAAAGAGAAAGAGGCATTGAATTAAGAATGGAGGAGAGACAAGAGCGAGATAATAGAAGAAAGCATGGTTATACAACGGGGAGCCTCTGAAGAGTGTGCCTTTGGCGAGGCTTCTTGAGTACGGCTGCTAAGATAACAAGGCAGGAATTATCTCCCAAAGTGCTATTAATAGCAGACAAGTCACATCTTGTCCCTCAGTGAGAGAGCATCCTGCGCCCACAGGCACTACTTTCCCATTTTAACTCGTTTTCAAATGTGCGCTTTGACAGACATTTGCAAGCCGGGATGGACCGCCAACACTCTCCATTATGATGCCTCTCGCACGTCTTCGGCTTCCACATGGTGACTGTCACTGAGCAGAGATTAAAGGTGACGTTTACTGACGGGCTAAACACTCGGAACCAATCTTCTTCTTTGTGGGTTTTTAGTTGGCGTTTCTGTAATTTGGTTAAAAGACGAGTGAGAGGAAATAATAACCATGAGGCCTCTTTAGCCCTTCAGGAGCTCTCACATATAGCAACTATTCATGTTTAGGGGCGCCGGTAGCATAGTGGTTAGTGTGCAGAGCCCAGAGGCTACAGTCCTCCAAAGAGGGCGGCCTGGGCTTGGACCCCCCCACCCCACCCCTGATTTCTGACTCTATCCAAACAAAGGCTCCAGATGTTCAAAAGTGATTCTTAAAGAAACCCACCACATTTTGAGCCTCAGCTTTTTTAGTTGGAAAAGAAAAGTGAAGAATAGCATTTATGCTACGTCAGCACGGGCTTCTTAAAAGTTTCACCTCCTGTATCGGAGTTTACTCGGACAAGGACAGTCGATGGATGACGTGTAAAAGTCCTGATTCGATGAACTGAACGTTAACGTTCCTTTAAGTGTTTCTTGGAGTCAAATCAAAAACCCGTTGTGTCTCCAAACATGAAACAGCGAATGACCGACTTCGAGGAAGACTGCCACAGCTGACTAAGATTATGTAATATGTTCATGAGCTGCACGGCTACTTAATGGAGCTGGTGGTGTTGTTGCCAAGATCAAACATTAACTCTTAACCTCAGCGCTGCGGCAGATCGCTGATCCATCAAGGTGACCGTTTGCGTACGCCTCGGCGGTTCAGGGCAGAGTGTCTCCTGTGGCTTAGTGAAGGCTTCTTGGTATCGGGATTAGCACACATGACACCAATGCGGCTCTGCTGACCTGGCTGTTATGTCAGTGTCACACTAACCTACAGTAGCATTCGTCTTCGAGGGAACAGGAAATTAGCGCTTAAAATCCGCCTTCAGGACGCCCACTCTCACAGAGAGAGAGAGAGTATAGAAAGCAGCGTGTCACTCCGTTTGCATATGGCACATTTATTTAAGGAAAGAGTAAAAACAGCAACACAATGTGCTCGCGCCCCACACGCCTCCAAGTGACCACCCACCACATCCGCAGCACAAACAGTGGACCTGCAGGTTCTGGAATAGTCTCCCTGACATGTCCTCTGTTGATCAGCTCTCCACACATACGGAATCTGACAGCTGATATTTTGAGGGTCTCTCACCTCCATGTTTTGCTCGTCTTTGTCGTCTCCAAACGGAGCACATCCAGTGAAAGACAAGCTGTTTGCCTTTGGCCTCTCGACCTCTGAGAGCGTCTAACAAAGATAGCTCTGTGCGTCCTCCTGTGTGTTTGTCTTTTCCTGCTATTATTGCCTCTGCAGCGGGCTCATAATCTTCACTCGTGGTCGCAGGGATTCGACAGGGATTATAGTTTTCAGGCCAGCTGCTGCATTTTGTTTTAAACTGTGAGTGACGTTTGCAGCGACGGAGAGAGTTGAGGGATTCCTAATCTGGACGGCGGGGCGATAATGAGAAAGATTATTCTTTTATGACCTTTAAACCTTTTGGCTTCGACAGCCGCTCCTTCACACGAACAAATGCTCGCACACAAGTCGTGATGTTGTATATTTCTGTCAGGCTTTATAACTTCATATACTGTTCATAATATTTATCCGAGGAAAGTGTACATCTCTGGATTTGTATCTGTTGATAAATAGTGTATACTTTCATGTCTATAAACCCCTCTATTTCAGCGCTGCTCAGAACAGGCTGTTTCTGTGTCTGTAGCTTTAAATATGTAAATGAGCTGTGTCTGACCACGCCCCCTCTCTGGAAGGGCTCGGGTGTACTCGCTGCTTTCTGGCTCCATGTCCTATTGTTTACGGTGAGAAGGCAGACTCAGAGGGCAGAACAAACACCTAGCTGTGGGAGTGTCACCCACCTGGGGGAGGGGCTGCTGCCCTTTGTGATGTCATGAAGGGAACATCTCCAAACGGCCTGTTTGAGCACACATTTTCTGAAAAGTGGAGCAGGTTCCCAGGTTTTCTAAATCGTTCAAAACGTTGTGAAACCTCAAACTGTGTCGTCTTCTTCCTGGTCTTATATTTAGAGAGAGACAGGAAACAAGGAAACCTTCAAGAACAGAGAAACTGTGGCATACAGGAACATTTAAAGTTTAATGACAGTCACTTTGTTTCAATGTTTTATCAGATGATTTTCAGACTTTGTTTCTAAAATAGAATTGAAGGTTTGAATGAGCCAAAGGTTTCTCAGTTAACGTGCGCTTTAACATGTGGAGGGTCAACACAGCAGCTCTTCTGCCTGATCAGGCAAATATCTTTCCAACACCTGAAGACATATCAGAGGGAACACATGTTGATGTTTAGTGTCACCTCTTACTCTGCAGATCTGCAAAGAAATATGTTAAAGGTGGAAAATGTAAATCAGTAATGAAGAGAAAAGTTGTTTTTACTCTGAGGAGCTGCAGATGGCTGATTATTATTTCTCATTATTCCAGTGTTTGTAGAATCCCAGCTCATGTCCTGGTCACTGTATTTTATTGATACAAACACAGAAAGATGTTCACAGTCTGAACGGATAAAATACTTGGCAATAAGAAGTAAACGGCGAGGACGGGGTTGAAACAGAAGGGACGGGATTAAAGCCAATAAAGCTGCATGAAATGTCAGCTCATCACTGAAGGTAATTACATCCTGTAGCGTCAATAAATGTCCATAAAACATTTTAATCTTATCAGCACCTGTGACGTTCTCACTCAGCGTCACACGTTTGCCTCTGTACCTTCACAGCACAAAGACGCTCATAAACAGATCAGTACTGTTTGCAAATGAAGCCGTATTTATATATAAATGAATTTATAATTAAAACCTCTGAGTAAACAGGCGAGTGTGAACGTCCAGTAATACTTGTAATAGAATAAAAGTGATAAAAATGTGTTGTATAACAAGTTTGACTTATAAAAGTGTGAGTTATATAATCTATTTAATGTCGATCTCTTACTTAAAATACATCCCCTTCTTTATATCCATATTAATCCTCACATGGTTTGCGTCACTCTGCTGGATCTGCTCCATTTCCACTTTAAAAATCAACTTTAAATTCTCACTTTAATGATTTGTTCAGTGTGGCGCTGTGTGGCAAAGCCAATAGCACATTTAAAATCCAATTTGTTCTTTCAGAGTAATAATCCATCGTTAGAGTCAAAGAGAGAGAGAGAGAGCATGACAATGACGTTGCCACGGCAGCCGTTAGTTCAGGGATGGTCACAGCGAGGGCCATATTCATGTAACTCTCCCTGCCAGGAAGCCAAACTGTAGGATACAAACATGATTACATATCTCAGATTTAAGTCCACATATACCAGTAATCAAATATTGTTATGGACATGTTTCTGGGTCTCATGATTTCAGGTTTTCTCCTCGTTTCTAACTGATTGATTTGTAATCAACATCGCCTACTACCATTAAGTCCCATCCTTCCTCCTTATGTTGAACCTTTATGTTCTGTTTGTTGAATGTTGTTTGTTAGAGCATCTTTGAGTATTTAGAAAAGTGCCATATAAAACAAATGTATTATTATTATTACTATTATTATTATTATTATTATCAATAATTACAATAATAATTAATTAAATCAAATAAATTGAGCTGAGGGCCCCGTTGAGGGTTAATAGGGGCCGCATGTGGGCCCCGGGCCGCCAGTTGCCCCCCCCCGCTTTAGTACATTTCCACTGCAGCTGGCCCTTTAACAAACGCGTCTTGGCGTCGAAGCCTGAAAAAAAAATGTGAATGAAATCCAGCCATTCATAAAAATAGTCCTCTGCTGCGCGCTGATTGGCCGAACCGGTCGTCATGCATAATTCATAAGCTTCCCCGTCACCATTGGTTGCGCTCCTAACGGACAGCGGCGTTCGACCAATCAGCGCGTGTCTCTGTGTGCCGCTCGAGCCCTGGGGAAAACCGACCGGGCCATTAACGGAGAGCTCAGTCAAGTTTTGCTAGTCGACGGACGAGCAGCAGTTTGTCCGCGCGCAGGCGACTCTACGACCACCGACACGTTGTTGTTTTTATTTGTGGATATTCTATCAGCTTTCTGTCAAAGTACCGGACGAGTTTAGACCCGAACCAGGTGAGCTGCTGTCTTTTATTTCAGCCAGAACTTCGCTTTTACAAAGCCTTGTTTCCGCTTCATGGTTTTTTTAAGAGTACAAACGACCTCAACGCCATCTTATTTTAAAGATATTTACTTTGCCAACCATTTTAAATCGGCTCCGTGTCGTGGTTAAACCCACTAAGAGGCTTTTTGTGGGTTGTGTTTGACCCGAGATTTTATCTGCGTGGATGTTTGCTTTAGCTTATCAGCGCGTGAGGCCACTGTTTGTGATTTTATGAATGGACGGGCCATTTTCTCCTCTCTCTCTCTCTCTCTGTTTCCACACGGGTCGAGTTTCACTTCATTGAGAAAAACAAGGCAGGGAAGGGTGGGGGAAGGGCGGGGGGAGGAGTGTGAGGGGGGGGGGGGGGGGGGGTCTGCTGGCCCTGACCCCCCTCCCTCTCTCTTTCTTTAAAGTTAGTGCACAGTGTGTTTGTAATGTCAGGGATGTTCTAGAAGAAGGTTTGGACACTTTGTGGTTTTTAGAGAGATTGCGCGTTCACGTCGGTTTGTGTGCACGAGGGGAACTTTTTCTTTTTCCTGATGGGAATTTCAGCAACTTTGCGTGATCGGATCATTTGTTTCGGCTCTTCACTTTTTATTTTTATTATATAATCATAGTCACGTGTTGACCTATTTGTTGTTATCAGTGAAGTTACTAAACACAGCATTACTAGTCTTTATAGTTTACAAAGAGCCTCCAGATGACGTCACCTCTGGCATTACATCTGAGTTAGAAAAACAGAAATAAAATGCTAATATTAACATTGAAGATAGCTTTTATTGTGAGTATTAAAGAGTGCTTTATGTCTTCAGTGAGTTTACAAAAATATAAATTCTCTTAAATTCTAAGAACCATTAAAAATATTTGTATTAACTTTGCCTGAAAATGCCTACCTCTTTATTTTGAGAATAAATAATAAAAAAAGCACTTTTTATGAGCCTCTGGTCTGCAGCCCACTCATCACTACTAGCTCGTGTTGCGTTCAGGGACCTGCACATTATAACTTCATTTCCCCCAAATATTCCCAGGCTCAAGTGTTGAAGTTTATCCTGATGAGCAGCTCCCTCGTCTGTTTGAACCGTGGTCGTGTTGTATGAACGTGTCATCGTCCTCACGAGTGCGTGCACTTTGGGCTCTAATGTTGTAATAGTGATCTGTGTTGTGCGCCTGTAATTACTGCCCTGCAGCTATCCTGTGTTCGTCATCCGTTAACGGTACAGAGAGGAGAGAGAGCGAGGAGTGAGTCATATGACGGCGAGACGTGAGGATAGAGGGGCCGGCCGTGGAGCGTTAAACGTTTCTCTGTGCTTGTGTTCAGATCCAGCTCTGTGCTGCGCGTCAGGCAGACTCTGGAGTGTCACATTTCTAAGTCTTTGACTCAAGATCTCCAAGCTGATTATAGTGGGACAGTCGGGCCTGCAGGTGGCCAGTGAGTGCGACTTATATAACTCTCTTACATGATGACGGCGCCTTGTTTACATCGTGCTACTTTCCTCTCTGTCGCTGAATAAAAGTTCCTGCAGGAAGGAGACCCTGAATGCATCGCTGCGTTGCTTCTCACCCAGGCTGACAGATTCAGGTTTGTTCTTATTGAATAATGAGGATGAAGTTCTGCAGCTAGAGGTCAGGGTAGATACGAGTAACGGCATTATGTCCGTGGAGCGTTTAAACGGCGTGTGAGAGCGGCGCCTTCATGCTGCAAACATTAAACAACTTGTGATTTACTGTTAAAATGGCCGAAGGGAGAACGTGTGCACGGTGGCGAGGCTCGAGGCGTTCGTTGGTCTGACCTCCTGATGGTTGATGCCTGTGTGCTTCACTTTGTGTTTTCCAGTGACCCAGGCGCTGTCGCTTTAAGGCGAACACCTCCCCCTCCCCCTTCAAATATTGGAGCCCCCCCCCCCCCCGCCCCCAATCACCCAGATAACATGGACGGATTCTACGACCAGCAAGTTCCATTTATGGTCCCTCCCAGCGTAAGTGGACTCACACGTCACATCGTCGCTGCACCTTTTTATAGCCGGAGCTCGCCGCAGATCCGTCACCTCAAAGTGACGTCCGACATCTCGTCTTCCTTTTCCCTACAGCACAAGTCTCACGTGGAGGAAGCGGCGCACGGCAGGCCTCTGACCGACAGGAAGAGGAAGTTTGTGGACACGGAGCTCGCCCAGGACACAGAAGGTAGATCAACCTTCATGATTTATTCTTTATTGATGCAGCTTCAGCTCAGGCTCAACCTCCGGCTCTCTCTTTCTGGTTTTTTCAGAACTTTTCCAAGACCTCAGTCAGCTGCAAGAGATCTGGATCGCTGAAGGTGAGTCCTGTAAGACTTTGTTTGTGTATGTGATCGTATTAATGACCCTCTCCATCACTGGTGTGTATCTACGTCTTCTCACTGGTAGAAACTGCTTAAAGGGATGTTTTAGATTTGAGGTCTGCGGAGGCTCTCGGGTCCTTCAGGTAAATCCAAAGAGCTCGTGGTTCCAGATGTCCAACACGCCGTCCAGCTTCACGCTGTGGACATATGAAAGGTTGACTTGTAAAAGAAGAAGACCTGAGTTTCCAGCTTACAGATTAACTCCATGAGGATGGAGGTTAAAGTCCTCTGCAAGAGAAACTGCTGACCGCCTTCGCTTTGAGGAAGCCAAAAACCCCCCAGATGAATCTCCAGAAGATTCCCCCCCCCTCCTGCTTTAGATGTGTGGATGTGTAAAGTTATCAGAGGTGTCTTATTTGTTCTTCCTCTCGTCTGTGTTTACAGCCCAGGTGCCCGATGACGAACAGTTTGTCCCAGATTTCCAGTCGGACAGCTGTGAGTAGCTGATTTTCATCTCTTATTTGTCCGTCTTTTGTCTCCACGTTTGGAAAGACAGAATGTGCAGCTCTTTTTTTTCGATGTTGATTAAAAATCTGTCCGTGAGGAAGGAAGTGGCAGCACTGCATCAGAAGGTTTCATAACAGAGAGTGCGTGGGCTTCTTTTCTGCTTTGAAGAAAGAGCTGCTGTTCGTTCTGAGTCCCCGACCGAGACGTCCAGCTCACCCGCCGTTTATTGAAATGTCTCCATCCAGCCGAGGACAAACACCATCCTTCCTCTCCAGAAACACAGCTCTGCCCTCCCTCCCTCCCTTCCTCCATTTTGAGTTTTATCAGCCGATTGGCATGGGGCATCACATGAGCCAAGCCTCTAATCTGATTTCACACTTTCCCGCACTCGGGCCGTGCTGCTGAAGCGGGCTGGATTCCAGAGGATGGGGCGACTTCAGAGCCGCCCTCACATCCCTAAAACACTGTCCCGCCTGTTTATGTCTGCACTCGGACGTTAAGCCTGCAGCTGAAGGATGCATTTAAATGATGCCCAATGGAGCATTTCATGAACGCCCCCCCCCTCCCCTCTGACTCTCAGAGTTGATGTTTTGGTCTGTAGCGTGGGAGGTGGAGACAGGGTGTGGTGGCTGCCTGTCTTTGTCAGAGACGCAGCTATAAATCTTTCTGCAAACTGACCAGCGTGTTACTGAGCTCCATGCACTGACATGTCGAGGTTCAGACTGCATGCAGTCAGCACACTGTACTGCTGTGGGCTCCTCTTTGACCTTGTGTGTGTGTGTGTGTGTGTGTGTTGCTAGGCTGCAGACCGCTCGCTCTCACAAACTGCCTATTCACCCAAACTTGATGTTTGGATATCAGCTGCAGGTCTCAGGACGTCACATGGTGGAGCAGCCGACTCCTTCTCTGAACTGTGGGACGTTTCAGTCTTCACCTTTTAATGATTCTGAATGAAACCATGTCCATGATGGTTTCTCCCTTGGTTGTCGTGCAGCTGCTTCAGTCACATTTGTTTGTCTGATACGAGTCGAGGCTTCGGGCTGAACGCAAACGGCTGGAAACACGTTTAAAGAAGTGATTCTAAGATGTGCATGTGGTGAGACTGATCTAATAGTGATCCTCATCATATCAGCAGATTCTTGCTGCTCTCGTCCCCGTGCAGGAGAAGAGTTCGGTGCTTGTTAATCCAGCCTAATCTCTCCATTATTTACTCTCCCCTGTGTGAGACGGCTCCGTGGCCCTCGCTCGCCCCGCGCAGCTCCATCAGCACCGCCGCTCATTTATTTGGCTCCAGGGGATCCTGTTTCTGCCCGGCTATTATGTGGCGCCCCGGAAGCTGCAGCCAGTGTCTAATGGTTACAGCACGGGAGAAGAAAATCATTCATGGCCATTAGATTACAGCCACACTGATTCATGGGTATTGGTATTGGGCCGCTCTAATGGGAATCAGACGAGGGCTTTGATAGCTGCTGTGTGTACGGTGCTGTGTCGGCTGGATGGATGTCTTCAGAGCTCGTTAGGGGACGATGATGTATCGCTGCTCGGTGTCTCTGTCAGTGGAGGAACGAGACGCTGAGCAGACGTTTGGACGCGTGGACTTGATCTCTCCTTTGTCTCCTCCTCTGTAGTGATGTTTCATGGCCCGCCACCGGCCAAGATCAAACGAGAGCTGTCCCCCTCCCAAGACCTGTCCCCCTGCCGCCAGGACCGGAGTCCCATGCCCTACGGAGAGAAGTGCCTTTACAGCTACAGGTGCGTAGAGAGCGACCAGCGCCGCTCAGCACAGGAAGTGCTCCTCCTGCTGTGACTGACGCCTCCTCTCTCTCTCTCTCTCTCTCTCTCTCTCTCTCTCCTCAGTGCCTGTGACAGGAAGCCCACTCCCGGGTTCAAGCCATTAACTCCCCCCTCCACCCCCGTCTCTCCGTGCGGCCCCACCAGCACAGCAGCGACGCACCCTCTGAGCGAGCAGAGCCCCCCTCCTCCCCGTCCTCACCCCCCCGCAGGGCAGCGTCCCCTTCACGTTCAGCAGCCTATCACAGCGAGCGCCGGCTCCCCCAACCAGCACGCCCTCCCGGTGCACAGCCACACCCCGCCCTTCGCCGTGCCCTGCGCCCCCATCAGCCAGGATGCCAACACCTTCACACCTGAGCACAGGTGAGCGTGCATGCAGAAGGAGGAGCCAACCTTTGCTTGTTTTCAGAGACGTATAGATGATGTCCCCCCCCCCTCCACCCGTTGCACCTTTTGGGGCTCTCTGTTTGCTCTGTGGTTTTAAAGACGCCTGGTCGTGGGAGGGAGCGTGTTGGTGTCAGACTGAAAACACGGAGCGGCCGGATGAAGTCCGTGAAGCTTTAGCTGCAGAGTGTCTTCCTTTAAGGTCGAGTGACATGTTGTTCTTCTTCCACGTGGCCGTTAGGTTCCAGAGGCAGATGTCGGAGCCATGTCTACCTTTCCCCCCGTCTGACAGCCAAGGACACGCCCACTTCCTGCCCCAGCCTCCAAGCAGCAGCAACAGCAGCCTGCCGCGGGACAGCCGGCCGCCGTACCACCGGCAGATGTCCGAGCCGCTGGTAGCCGCGCCTCCTCCTCCGCAGGGGTTCAAACAAGAGCTGATCGACCCGCGATACACCGAGCAGGGCGTCCCCACCATGGGCCCCCCGGTCCCACCGCAGGGGCCCCAACGCCAGGCCGGCTTCCACCCCATGGCCATCAAGCAGGAGCCTCGGGACTTCTGCTTCGATTCTGGTGAGTCGCACGGTTCTGCTTTTATTTTGAAAGAACTGTGGAGGGGAGGGGGGGGGGGGGGAGATGCATGAAAGGAACTGCAGGACAAACATCTGAAGTTATCAGACAGCAGCTCTGATGTGAGAGCGTCAGGATGTTCAGTGGAGTGCAGCGTTCTCCTGCTGTGCGCTCTGTGAGCGTCTCAGGTTTGTGTGCACGGAGAGCGGGCTGAGGAATGTGTCGGCCATGTTTGTTTCCGGGGGCGCCGACACATGCCTGTGACTTTTAGCACAGATGGCACAGGTGCTGATTTCACACAAACGCACCTTCAAAGTCCTCGTCGGCCTCATTCCTCCAGAGTCACAGCAGGAAAGTAAAAGTCTCTGAGCTCAGCCTAAGCCTTCGAGGGCAACAAGTCAACGGGTCAGTCCTCCAGCCAGGTGCACAGAGCCGAGTCTCTGAGCCTACCTGGAATAGATCAACCCGCTGACCCGTCAGAAGAAGCCTGGAAACTCGAACAGAGCACAAAGGAGGCCAAATGGTGGCTGTGCTGCTCCCGGCAGTGACGGCTGTTTGCTCACGTGGTTCAAAGCAAACAAGGCCGAGCGACTGTCGGGGCATTGTTTGATCCCCCGCCCACACGCCCAGCTGTTGTCCCTTTTCCCTGATACTCGGCCGCTCTTTCTCAAACACTCTCATTCCTTCTCTGCCCGCTGGTTGGTCACTGCTGGCCGGCCGGCCAGTGATGTAATGATAAATCCTCTTAGCTTCTTATGGCCTTTAAGTACCTACGTCAGCGAGGACTAGCATCTGTAGCTGGACGGGAGGCGTGCGTGTCGGGCATTCCAGCAGGGATCATGTTGTTACTGCAGCTAGCAAACCCGGGTCTGTTTGAATCCAGGTGTCATGATCGCTCTGCTCGTCTTATCAGCACACAGGATGTAACATGCGGGGGTGGGGCCGCACTGAGAGAGGAGCACAGGCCTGGACCCGGGGCGGCGGCGGGGGGGGGGGGGGGGACTGGTGTAACTCGATTGTCATAGAGATTTAAAACAGCAGCCATGGTGCTAATCTGATTTAGTAGCTGGGTGGATGTGAGGGATGCTGTGTGGGAGTTTGGGATCCAGCTGCTGCAGCTACAGAAGAGTTGACTGTGTGGAGAGCTGCAGTGTGTTCTGATCCAGGAGGAGCGGAGAAGAACAGGAAGCAGCGGGTTGATCACACACGCAGCCGTGAAAGACAAAGTGATGAGACACATGTTGCTGCCATGGATGCACGGGTCACTCAAACAAGATGTAGTTCCAGCTCTTAAAGAAAAGCAGCCTGTAGGTCAGATGTGGTATTTATAAAGTGTGACATTCAGGCCTCCTGTATGGGTCCAAGCTTCAGATCTCCTCCTCTGCAGTCCGGCTCAGTATCAAAGCTGTGGATCTGTGCACACAGTGGCACACGTCCAAATATATCTGTCAGCTGCGAGGAGGATTCTGACTCCGTACACTTGATATGACAGTGCGGGTGTCTCTGGTCTAAACTTACACCCTCTTCTTCTTCTTTGTTTACAGAAGTGCCTAACTGTCAGTCATCGTTCGGGAGAGCGGGGAGCTTCTACCAAAATAACCACGACGGTGAGTTTCAGGCGACACCCGGGTGCATGGAGCTGCTGGGCAGGGAAGGGGAAGTGAATGTATGAATGGATGCTGTGTGGCTGCAGCTGGCAGCGGCCTCCCTCTCTTGGGACGCTGCCCGGCTATATTGCTTTGCATGCAGTTTGGATGTGTTGGGCCGAGCGTGCACGCCGGCCTTTATGTCAGAAGAAAAGTTCCCACGCTCTGTCTTAACCTTGCTTTCCTTCTGCTGTGGCAGGCTTCTCCTTCGACAGAGATCATCAGCTGTACTTTGACGACACCTGCGTGGTCCCTGAGAGATTAGAAGGTGAGGATGACGGACCCGTTCGGACCGAGTCTGCAGCTCGTGCTGCTTCATAAACAGCCTCCATCTGTCAGCACGCTCTGACTGACACGTTCATTCGTCTTCTCTCCTTCTGTCCGTCTTCACGTCTCTGCTCTCACATCAAGAACCGTTTGTTCTTTTCTTCTGGCTCAAAGAAACAAACTGTAACACCTTATTATCCAACCAGAGACGCTAACTTTCCCCTGCTCTTTGACTTCCAGGCAAAGTCAAACAGGAGCCGTCCGTGTACCGTGACGGCCCGCCCTACCAGCGCCGCGGCTCCCTGCAGCTCTGGCAGTTCCTGGTCACTTTACTGGACGACCCCGCCAACGGTCACTTCATAGCCTGGACCGGCCGCGGGATGGAGTTCAAGCTCATCGAGCCCGAGGAGGTCAGTACTCGAGCAGCAGGTGTGCAAACACAATTCACCTTCTGGACTCTGCACCCGGTTCAGTCTAGTCCGGTTCAGTCTAGTCTAGTCCGGTTCAGTCTAGTCCGGTTCAGAGCAGTGCAGTCTAGTCCGGTTCAGAGCTGTCCGGTTTAGTCCACTCCAGTTCAGTCTAGTCCGGTTTAGTCTAGTCCAGTTTAGTCGAGTCGGTTCAGAGCAGTCCGGTTTAGTCCAGTCCGGTTTAGTCTAGTCCGGTTCAGAGCAGTCTGGTTTCGTCCAGTCCAGTTCAGTCTAGTCCGGTTTAGTCTAGTCCAGTTTAGTCGAGTCGGTTCAGAGCAGTCCGGTTTAGTCCAGTTCAGTCTAGTCCGGTTCAGAGCACTCCGGTTTAGTCCAGTCCGGTTTAGTCTAGTCCGGTTCAGAGCAGTCTGGTTTCGTCCAGTCCAGTTCAGTCTAGTCCGGTTTAGTCTAGTCCAGTTTAGTCGAGTCGGTTCAGAGCAGTCCAGTTTAGTCCAGTTCAGTCTAGTCCGGTTCAGTCTAGTCTGGTTTAGTCCAGTCCAGTTTAGTCTAGTCCGGTTCAGAGCACTCCGATTTAGTCCAGTCCGGTTTAGTCCAGTCCGGTTCAGTCTAGTCCGGTTCGGTTCACTTCAGTCTTGTCTGGTTCAGAGCAGTCCGGTTTAGTCCAGTTTAGTCCAGTCCGGTTCAGAGCAGTCTGCCTTCCTTGTCAGAAGTTGGAATGGTATCAAATAAACCGTCTCACTTTTATGTTAATTTTCTGTTCGCACCATGTTTGAATATCCTGTGGAGGTCCAGAGAGTCATTTCAAGCTCCGCCCCATGGTCGACCACGGGGGTGCAGACCTCTGCTGGACATGGTCCAATGATTGGCAGGCTGCAGCGTTGCAGCGTTAGCTCTGTACTGAACTGAAGCGGAGCGCTCGGCGGGCAGGCTGCTAACAAGAACTCGTGTTTTCATCACCTCAGGTCGCTCGCCGTTGGGGCATCCAGAAGAACCGACCGGCCATGAACTACGACAAGCTGAGCCGCTCGCTGCGCTACTACTACGAGAAGGGCATCATGCAGAAGGTAAAGGCACGTTCACTCTTTTCTTTTGTCCCCGCCCTCCTCCCTCACAGACGCTCTGACCTCGACCTTCTGTTCGAGACGGGACACGTCTGACTGACGGCTGCTTTTGACTCGCTCTGACATCATGGCGGTTAAAGGGCGGCAGCCGACTCTCAAACTGAAGGTTGAGGGTTCAATCCCGAGCTCCTGCAGTGATTGGCTGCTCTCGGGTCGCTCCCCTTTCACTGTGACTTAGCAGGAAGCTGACGTGTGTGTGTGTGTGTGTGTGTTCTCGTCCCTCAGGTGGCAGGTGAGAGGTACGTGTACAAGTTTGTGTGCGACCCCGAGGCCCTCTTCTCCATGGCCTTCCCCGACAACCAGAGGCCCAACCTGAAGGTGGACCCTGACAGCCTGCCGGGGCTGGACGACGACACCGTGCCCCTCACCCACTACGACGACGCCGCCCCCTACCTGCTGGACGCCGCAGAGCAGTGCGTGGCTGGCCTGCCCTTCCCGGACGGCTACGGCTACTAAGAAGTCCCCGCCCACGACACACATTGACGTGCAGAAACGGTTCCCTCGACGCCCACTCTGGACCTGCTGAGCGGCGTGGAAGATTCACCGCGCACTTTCAGCTCCTCGGAAAACCGTCAGAAAAAACTCTTGAAGCCCCCCGAGCCACAAAGGAGGGGAAAACGCTGCGACGGAAGAGTGGAGAGGAAGCGGTGAGGATGAAGTGGACTCAGTCGCTCTGCCCCAGCTTCACTAAGACGAGGGGCCGCTGTTTCTTCAGAGACCAAACCAGGCGAGCCAGCCGCCATCTTTAAGAAGAACTTACAGCAAGACGTGTTGCATTTCTGATTTTGTGACAATCTGCTTTTTCTTAAAACTAAAACAGAGTGAAATTGTTAAAAATCTAAATTCTATGGTTGCCTTTTCGGGTCCCCGTCCCCCACATGTTCACGTCACCACATGTCAAAGTACAAAGATCCGTTAAAGGGCTTTAATTTGCAAAACCAACGGATTGAACAGCATCCTCTGATCCCACAGACCACGTTGTGTTTCTGTAGATAGGACTCCTCTTTCTTTTCAATATGCCAGCTGTTTGTACACTTTGGTTGAGACCCAGGACTCTCAGGTTTCTGGGGCGTTGCTGTATTTTCCGGCTAGTCGCTCGGGCTGCTCTCTCTCTCTCTGTCTCTCTCTCTCTCTCTCTCTCTCTCTCTCTCTCTCTCTCTCTCTCTCTCTCTCTCTCTCTGTGTTAAACGTTCTTTTAATCGTACCGTGTAACAGATTGTATCTGCCCCCCTTTAGAGGCTGCACTCCTCTCTCTCATGTTTTATCACAGCTGGGTCCTTTTTTTTAATCCAGATGATTAGCACTCCATCTCCTGTTTTCAAAAAGGGACACACGAGTACATACTCTCCCGTGGACGCGCCTAACATCGTGTAAGATAAACGTTGATTTCCCTCCTCCTTTCTTTTGTTTTGTATCCCTGTCTGGGTGCTTCATGTTTCCTCGTCGATGTTCTAGATCCTCTGATGCACCAGTATGGCCGGAGCATCAGGAAGTTGCATGCAAAAAAACCAGAAGTTTTGTATTTTATTTAGACATTTTGACAACCTTCTTTTTGGACACCTCTGAGACTTGTGCTTCTCTTTGCATGGTGTACGTGTCCACTAACATATCGCTTTACTGTCTTTGGACAAGGAAGATATTTGTGATATTCTCTGCAGTTTTATTTTTGTCTTCTTTATGTTTCTGAACCGGGGCAAAGACAAAACGTATATAAAAGTATATATTTTTGCTATAAGGCTGCATTTGTTTTGATGTATAAGCTGTATAGATCTGCCTCTAATAGACATGTCCCTTTTTCAAACGGATCCCTGCGACCCCCCCCCCCCCCCTCCCCCCCCCCTCCTGCAGACTGTTTCTTTAAGAGGCCTCGTGTGTTCGGGTTGGGATGAGATGGAGGTTTTTATCTCGCCTGTGAAATGTGTGCACATAAAAGGCCAGAGTTCCAGCGAAGGCCAAAACCGAGCCGCACGTTATCATGGGATCCAGCCCAACACGGGGGGGGGGTCGAGGGGGGCGTGGCCTGCTCTTGTATAGGCTTCAGCCCCCCGTCTCCCTCCTCTCCCCTCACAACGTGTTTCTTACACTGCTGAGTTTATTATAATCTGTACTGGGTACAATAAACGCTCCTTTATGCTTCACTGCCTGCAGTCCTGGTGTGTTTCATCATCTCTCCCCCTGCGTGCAGCCGCGCGGTCAGCTGACTGGCTGATGTGGTCTGGTGCTCACTCTGCTTGACCTGGCTCATTTCATGAGTCACATGCTTCTGACTCTTTTTCTGTTTCTCCGTCAATGATTACTCTTTTTTTTTTCACCCTGAGGCCGACGTGTTTGTGCAACATCTGGTGAGCTGAGCACCAAAAAAAAAAACATTGGTTAAAAAATGAAACCAAAGTGTAACGGGAACGTCTGAAGGGGAAATGAGGTTCAGAGTGCTGAAAGTCTCCAAGGTGATAAACATACCTGGTAAGAATACTTCAAACAGACTGGATCCAAACGAGCCGACCACATGCTGACTCCTCAGAACATTTAAAATCCTCATGATGAGTTCAGTGTTCATTTACCTGCAGAATGTAATAAAACCAGTGTGCAGCCTGCACAGTCAAACTGAGATCAGATGTTTATTAGTTTTATAAACTGAATCAAACTTCACATTTATGAAGAAGAGCGACGGCAGCCTCAAAGTTTTAGACCAACAACAACATGTGAAATGATCCTTTAGCTGGATCAGGTCCAGAATCCCAGCCAGGGCTGACATGCCCCCTTAAAATGTGATTGGCCGTCCCAGGTGCCACCCCCCCAAACCCTCCTTTGCTGTGATTGGTTTTTAGCCCGGTCAGAGGCGGGACTTATGTTAAAACGGACTTTTGGTATCAGTGTAGCAAACTGTCATTAAAGCAGACAGAAGAGGGAAACAAACACTACAAACTTCAGCCCCCCCCCCCCTCCCCTGAAGGTCTGGACGCGCCCCTGCTCTGCTGCACATATATACCAGGATGAATGAGATGTGCCATTAAGAGTGACAATAACACAGTTGATTCTGTTATTTATTGGCTTAAAGATAAAAAGATTAGATGTGTGATGGAAGGACAAACACAGAAGCAGAGCATATAGAGAGGATCTGTAAAACGGATCAGTTACACAGAGCTCCCTCAGTATGTTGCACAGATTGAAATGAGTGTGAAGAATTATTCATGAGTTCAAGTATTTGACAATCCTCAAAGTACATCATGAATATTCATGTTTCCAATGTGAGCACTCCTGAACGATGACAGTGAGGTGAAAGCTTCATGCATCGATGCATCACATCAACAACTTTATATGTCTTTAGTTTCTTTGAATCAGGGACAGTGTGCAAACAAACCATCAGTCTCATAAGAGGAAAGACGCTTTGTACCAGATTTAGCAAACAAGCTAACTTCCATGTGTTGTCCACGGGCAGATGAAGGAAACAGGTAAAGGTCACTTATTCAGTAAAAACACTCTTCACCATGTTTCTCTAAATCAAACATGTCTGTCTTGTCCGTCTACATGTATGACTGTCTTAAAGGCAGGTTGGTCTTTTCCTTCACATCCACTTTTTGAAATTGTCCTGACAGAGATGAATAACTCCTGAAAAAGAAAGAATCTGTCATCTGTAGCAGTTTGTAAACAACTTCGACCAATCAAGCCTCTCTACCTCATGCAAGCGCGAGCTGAAATCTGCTTCTGGACCAATAGCGGTGGTGTATCTCAGTGAGGGGCGTGGCCTTTAGGGATTTTCTTTGTTTTCGGTTTTTTTTTTCCAACCAAAATGAAAAAAATGGATGTAATGAAAATGATCAACCCTGACTTTAATATTAATATTAGTTATTATTAGTTAAAACAATGGATCTGTCGATATACTGGGCAGAGGAAATGTTTCAGCATGTCAGCCAACATTTTCTTTCCATTCTACTGCAAGGACCGTTTTATAAAGTTGTCCCTCCAACCCGAAGTCCAATCAGGCGTCTCTGCTCATCAACACAGTGGGAGAGTAACTGTGTGTGTGTGTGTGTGTGTGTGTGTGTGTGTGTGTGTGTGTGTGTGTGTGTGTGTGTGTGTGTGTGTGTGTGTGTAAAGGCCATCACACTGATCTCATTTCAGCTGGAGTGACAGCGCCGCACGATGACCTCACGCGCAGGTGAAGTCACGCGCAGCAGAAACACCTGAAACGACAGTTTGTGAACATGTTCACCCTGAGAGGAGTTTAACTGACAGTTTACTCTGTTTGTGTGTGACAAAGAGAAACCAGCCGTTCCCCGTCAGCCTTCTGTCAGGTCTGTTTGTCCACAAGGATCCTCACAGTCTTCTTTCAGGTTCTCAGAGTGTGAAACAAATTGCTCGAATTGAACGTTATTAAAAAAACTTAATCTAGAGAATTCTGGCTGTTTTATTGAACGTTGAGTTTCTAAAGATGTTTGGAAATAACCGTGTGTCTGAAGCTTCCCTGAAGCCTGTTTGACCAGTTCTTACTTCCACCTTCTCCTGATCTGAACTTCATGACGTGCTGCTATCTGACATGAAGCTGAGAAGCTTCAGACTCTTTGTTTGGCCGGCCGGCAGCTCTCTCTCTCTCTCTGCATGGTGTCAGAGCCTTATCAAACCACAGAGTGTAAAAAGCAGAGCTCTCCAGTAACACAGCCTGGCAGGCAACTCTCCATTGATTGAGAGCACAGAGTGCCTTTGACTGCTATGAAAGAGCTTTTAGTGTGCTCATGGGAGGCGCCCTGCCCTGATAGATTGTGTTTATGTGCGAGTGGAGTCGCCTCCAGCACTCACATGTTTCTTTTTCATAAACTCCACTTCCAGGTACTCTCTGTGTTGATGTCTTTCTTTGAAACACTTGCTGTATGGCTGGATGATGGTTAAAGTACACCTCATGTTGACTCCTGTGAACAGACGATTGATTGGGCACAATTGAACCCTTGGACACAAATTCAAGGGTCTTAATCCTTTGTCCCCCTTCACCTCTGAAAACCAAATATCCTGTCTTTAATGAGCCGGATTTCTAATTGACTTATTCCAGGAAAAAAATAAATGATTACTGAATCTTGAAAAAACCCATTACATGGAATCATGGTAGTGTGAGGTGGCAGTCAATCCATGTGCTGAAGGTCTCTGCCTGCTAAAACTAAACATCTCCTAGATGTGGTTGCCAGATCTTCCCTTCAGATCTCGTTGTGTCCTTGTTAGAAATATTTCAGAGAAAATAATGTAGAGAGTTGCTAAAATATCTCGGGTTAACAGTCAGGATTGTTTTGCGTTTGTGAATAAATCTTAAATAAAGCTTTAAGTCCGGATCAAGCAGCTGACCAACAGACACACCACCACTGCCAAACCTTAAGCCTGTGCCTCTAAAAATATTCTCAGTGTACCTTTCCATCCTCCCACTACCTGCTATCCACGGTCCAGATTAGGCCGGGAGCCCGGTATGATGATGCTCATCCATTAACCGGGGACAAATCTCATCACCTTGGAAACGCTCCATCACCAATCCACATTGGTCTCATCCAGTGCTGCTTATTGAGCTGGGTTAACACGGGTTAACAGTAAGACGTGGACTGAGTGTACACACACACAGCATACAGAACATCATCAGACTGAATCGATCCCAACACAGAGGAGTGCACACGCATGCTCCTTCAACATGCATTAACCCACATGAGCACTTCATGCTTCAGAGTCAATTATTGATCCAGACAATGAGGCAGCTCGAGCATAATGTGGTTTTAGCTCTGACACACACACACACACACACACACACACACACACACACACACACACACTTCATCTACTTTCTACTGTAGTTTAAAGGAGTGAAAAACACTCTGTTCTTGCTGCGACTACGACTGAGGAATATGGGTCGGAGAGAACAGCACAAATGTTTTTTCACTTGATTCAGCCAACATGCTCGTGTGTTCACACAGAGCTAATCACCATGGTGAGACCTAGCTCCTAAAAATCTGTTGCATAACTGATTTCAAACACACACACACACACACACAGCTTAAGCATGGCTGCCATCTAGTGGTTTGGTGCCATTACTACAAGTTACAAATCAATTATTATTAGTACAGGAAGGGAAGGGGGCAAAACAAATATAACCAAATAATTAAATATAACCAAAGAAGCAGGACAATAATGTTATAAAATAATTACAATAATAATTTATGAGACCAATTGTGCAATGACCTGTCCATCCTTATATGTGTGCATGATTGTTTTTTACAGCATACAGACATCTTTAACTAAGGTTACTGGCTCTTTCAACTAATTCTTTTGATGCACTTTTTTTAAAAAACATTTAAAAAAAAAATCTAATTTAGTTTTGCACTGTTTGATTTGCTTCTTCTGCTTTCTTGCTTTGCTGCTGTAACACTGTACATGTCTCTGTCTGTGAGATGAATAAAGGATCATCTCATCTGAAGAAGAAAAAGACACCGGAACTAGAGGCTCCAGACTACAAAATAAGAGTCCTAAGAAGACTTTGAGACTGGCTCTCAGTTAACTTTCTGTGATTATAACAAGAACAGAAGTGAAATATTAAGGTGCATTTTTTACTCTGTTATATTTACAGATATTTTTGAAGTCCAGTAAATTCTGTAAATAGTGATATTTGTGAATAGTTTGTGTATGCAGATAATTAAAGACCGTTTACTTGAATGGCTAAGTGCTAAGTGGCTAAGTGCTGTCGGCTAACCGAGCAAGCTAACTACGACCAACCCTGTTAAACCTGTTAGTTTAATATTCATATTTTCTCTGGTTGTAAAGGTGGAAATGGCCTCCTATCGGCAGCAGGTAATTACTGTTTAAATAAACTTTGTTTAAACGGTCAGTGAAGTTTTAACCGATGACGTCATTGTGAATAACCGTTAGTTTTTGAATGATGACCGTTAAACGCACGCGCTTATTTGGTTCGCGGTTGTTTTTCAGGCTTTGTGGTCCACACCCTGTTCCAGTCTCTGGTCCACACCCTGTTCCAGTCCCTGGTCCAGACCCTGTTCCAGTCCCTGGTGTTCCTTCTGGCACCCAGTCCTGCCCTGTGAGCTGACCGGACCAGGGACGGTGTTTCCTTCCCGCCAGAGTCCTTACAGCACGCTCGAGAGCCTGAGTAAGTGACCTGAAGCACCAGAGACGACCAAGTCTGTTCAGAGTTCACCAAGTCCTAAAGTTTAGTCTGAGTTAGACACATTTATCAGACCACATGAAGATGTAGAAGTGGGAGGAAAGTCTTTTTATGTCAAAATGTAGATATTTATTTTTGTGCTAATCAGTCACCCTGCTAAGTGCTAATGCTAACTATTTCACTCAGTAGAAATGAAGCAGCAGGAAATTCAGCTAGTAGGTGAATGGAGGAGATCCTGGAGTATTGACTTAAACAAAAACAGACTTTAATAATTATTAAAGTTCAGACAGGTAAAGTGGAGGGAGGTCATGGATGAGCTTTAAAGGTGAGGAGCAGAAGTTTGAAGCTGATGGAGGTTTACCTGTGAGCCGATGAGAGCTGGCTTTGTCTGATGACAGGTGTCATCTAATCATTTAGAAGGAACTTTTAAGGGAGCATGGGGGCGTCCGGCTCCGGACGGATCAATGCAGTACACAATAAGAGATGTCTCAGCTACGACAGGACATCAAAAACCAGACAAACTGTAATGTTTGGTCATGAATAAATCCAACGGTTTGTTTCTTTCTCAACAGAGGAGAAGAAGAGATTCTTTCTGGACAGGTACGCAGCTTCATCCTCTCTCTCACACACACACACACACACACACACACACACGCTCTCTCTACATGAAATGACCTTCAATATGAATAACAGTGTTGTCCCGTGTGCTGCAGGTCTATATTTGATTTGGTTGACGCTCATCGATACCTTTCTCTAACTGACCAGAAGCTGCTGAACTGGTATCTGGGTCTGTCTCAGGAGGACAGGAAGCTCATACAAGGTGGGTCACAACATCTGCTGCAAACATGTTTGAGTATCTCAGCCTGGCTAAATCTGTGAAGATCGTCATCAGCATTTGATTCATTGTTGAGGTGTTTCATGGGGCTCACACACTGACCTGAGGCTCCCAGAGTCCTTGACGACTCTTTCCACGAGTGTTGTCTGACCAATAGAATCTTTTTCCTTTCCATCCCGTAGATGAAGGCGGCCTTAGCCACTTCCTGCAGAAACATCCTGCTCTAGAGCTGTCCAGCCATCATGTTTATGTGAAGTGTAAGTCTGTTCAGCTTCTTTAATCTTCTAATTGAGGAGACATATCTCACAGTGTCTGAGTTTAATCTCTTACACTGCAGATGACATCAGATCGGGTAGTCCTGTCCAGCTAGCCTGCCTGCCTGCTGCTCTTCAAAAAGGGCCCTATACACAACAAGAGTGGAACATGCTCCCCAGCAGTATTAAAGAGACCCTCAGTCTTCAAGCCGGCCTCCAGTCGGCCTTCGACAGCCACATCACTCAGGAGCCGAACCATCACACGGTCCACATGGTCACTGTGAGTAGTCTCCATGTCTGTAAGACACACGTGAAGCCTCGCTGAGTCGTGTTCTAATCAGGCAGACAATGGATTTGTTTTGAAGGTCCCACCTCGGTACAGGCTGAGTGAAGAGAAAACATGGCCGATGGCTAACAGTTGCAGTATGGCTGTCCGCAAAGACCCAGCATCCCTGGCCAGCTTCTCCGTGGACGTGGAGCTGGAACGATGCAAACAGGAGGGAAAGGCGGAGACTACAAACGTGTCCATTTCTGAAGATGAGCCACTACAGTGAGTCAGCCTGATCCTACTGCCATGGCCGCCACAGGCCTTTATTAAGACGGCCAATCATGTTTCAGATTGAAAGGATTGTTTGGCTCGAGAAGGAAGTGGGTTGTTGTTGTTTTTTTGTGATAAATTCCTGCTGATCGTGCACCAGAAGTGAGACAGAACGTGTTTGAATATTTGGACTTCAGTGGTTTTTAAAGTGAAGAAGAAGAACTGCGCTCATTGACGAGCTGCTGATTTTCAGCCTTTCTGATGGAGTGCAGATCACGCTTGGGCGCTATCACCATATTTAGAAATCCAGACGGTAGGACTATATGTACTGGTGAAATTACAGAAGCTACTTTTTCTGTGAAACTGGCGCTGAAATATAATGAGGCGGGAGGTTGTAGTTCAGAGCACGTGCCAGCTGGGGGCAGCTCCTCTGTAGACCCCCGTCACTGGCTCCATTATGACTGCTGAGCTGGAAACACAGTCACACCACAAAACGTGTTATGAACTGTGAATGCTCTTGCTGCAACAACGGAAGATTTATTTATTTTATTTTTTTTTTACAAAACTTTATTTTAAAAAAACAGTCATATACCGTATATTGCAGTAAAATGGCAAGATGCTATAATATGAAGGAAAAAAAGCGAAGACACTAGATGAACACACAGTCACACACAGTAATGTGTGTGTGTCAGAAGGATTCATATGGCCTTTCATGTTTCAGGTCTGAGGGGATTAAAAACCATGAGCGTATCCAGATGGAGTTCAGGGAGGGCAGCAGTGAAGAGCGCTCTGTGGACAAGGTGAGCTCAAACTGCGAGGAGTCCATTGACCACTTCCACAGCGTCATCGAGGACGATCAGAGCATACTCGCCTGTTGGCCTCCTGACAAGGTTGGAGCAGGGCTCAGAGAGACCTCGGAGCCTGGTCCGACTGCAGAGCGGTCCACCTCCCCTCTGCCACGCCTCGCTACCTGTGATGTCATGGTGGGAACCGAGCAGGCTACATGCACGCCAGCTTTCACCCAGACTGAGGAGCCCCGGACCTCGGACAAACACATCATCACTGAGGTCCACATGGCAGATCTGGACTACCTCGCTGAGGTAACACTGACACCAAAGAGCCGTCATTGGAGAAGCTGCAGCAACACATGACATCAGCTGCTCTTTTTTAACCTCTCAGGAATTTATCAAACTGAAGAAAGCCGAAGAGGAACGCAAAGAGCAGAATGAGAAAATGAAAAGGTACCACATGTTGGTCCTTTAGACGTTCTGCTGTAGAACTCTTCCCTGTAACTGTCTTATACATGTTTTTTTGGGCAGCTCTGGTTGTTTGTGGAGAAAGGAATGTGAGTGTGTGGAGCGTGCTCAGCAGGCCGAGCTGTGCCTCCTGGCTCTGCAGTACAGCATGTGCAGGCAGCACACCTGGAGACTGTACTGCACGTCTGCTGAAGGGGACCAGCTCGCCACACTGTAAGGAGACGCCACTGATCAGAGGGTACCCGTGTTTACCTTCCCTCTTTAATGATCTCCCTCTGTGCAGGGCGGGTCATCCACCTGCAGACGTCCTAAGTGTTCTGCACACACTGGAGTCTGACTTCAACCAGATGAGGGCTCAGATCCTAGCAGGGCTTCCTCTGGCTCAACTAAAGCCTCTGTCTGTGGACTGTGAGAAATTAACCACAGGAGCTAGAAGTTACATCCCTGCACAGGTACGCCTCGCACTACCAACCCAAAGATGTCTGAACACCCCAACATGTAGAGCAGCTGCTAATTCTTCTTTTCCACATTTAGATAATTTGTGATCTGCTGGGAAGTGTTCCCTCCAGGTAGGTCACCTTTCTGCTCGTGTAGTTCACTCTCAGCCTTGGTTCTAAACTGTATCGATACAGCCATGCTTCTTCTGATCCACAGCGGCGCCCAGGAGCCACAAAACCCAGAACCACCCGGTGAAGAAAACAGAAGAGCTGAGTGTGGAAGCAGACCAGCTGGTCAGGTATGCTCCAGAGCGAGACGAGTAGAGCTGCTGAGATAAACGCCATGTAGCTCCATTGCTAACTCTCTGAATCACCGGGAGATGAATGAGGGCTGAGAGGGAGAGGATGGAGCGACAGGAGGTCAGAGCTGGAACGTGTGGTGTCGTCTTCGTCTGTGTAAACGCCTCTCCTGTTTGACTCCTTTCTTTCAGACGGAGGAAACAGAGATGAAGGCGGAGCGACGTAAAGCCGGAAGAGCTGTGACTCTGCTGCTCCAGGAGAGGAACCCCGTCCATGAGGATCTCCAGCCAGAGGAGAAGCAGACGGGTGAGCAGAAAACAAAGTGTGAAATCTTTCACCTGTAAGAGTCCAAATAACACAAGAGCTCTTTTTGTCAACAACAGTTTCCTGCAAAGAGCTCAACAGCAGCGAGGCGTGGTACGACGCCGAGGAAGATCTGTGTGCTGCAGGAGGTGACGGGGTGACAGGAAACATCTCAACAAGTGGTGAGTAAGAGTCCAAGTGTTATACCATGTGAACTAAACAATGCAACCTCTGTTATAATCATAATACAGAAGGCACTGTAGTATCTCACTGTAGTACCTAGTCTTCTATGTTCACAACGATAGAAGAGTTCAAGGAAAGCAGCTCAAGCTCTGAGTATATTTGGGATCATCTGATTTACCCAGAGTTCTCTTCCAGACAAGACGTCAGTGCTGTTTGTTTCCAACCTTCCCCGTGACGTGACAGAAGTGAGTTTATCCCTCAACACGTTGTGTGTGTGTCGGTTTCAGCCAGCAGAGGGCAGCAGAGCGTGAACCTCAAACTGCTTTTTGTCTCCTTCAGCGAGACGTGATGAAGCAGTTTGAGAGATACCGTGCAGCTGAAGTCAGCGTCTCTGCTTTAAAGGAGGGTGTGAGGTGAGCTGTATCCATGGTAACGCTGGAAGATTCATGGTTGGCTGCATCTTGTCGTCGAAGCGCTGTCAAACTCTGTGGATGTGCGCGTAACAGCAGCCTGTGCGTGTGGCTTCTGTTTCTAGCGTTGCCATAGTGATGATAAATGGACCCCAGTGTGCCGAGGCTGCAGTGAGAGAGCTGAATGGCTGCAGCATGCGAGGCCACACTTTACATGTGGAGCACATCAACAGAGCGGCTGAAGGCCAGAGTCAGGCGCCGGCCTCCATCAGTGGACCCGAGTCTCCACAAACCCCCAGCAGAAGTGAGAGACAGGTGAGGAGGGTCTCACTGCTGTGACCCACGAGGTCACGGCCAATCAGAATGAAGAGAACAAGGCTGAAGACTGTTCAGCTGCAGATACCCGTTAAGTTTGTCACAATCTGAAAGGCACTCGGACACGGTGTGTTTTAAAAGTCCATTTTAATATTTTCAAGACAGCTGTGTTTTTATGACTGAATATCAGCCTTCTGTAAACTGTGAACATATAAAGAGGAATCTGTGTCCTGTTCTCTCCAGCTGACAGCTCAGCCACCACACGGCTCCACCGCCAAGACCAGGAAGGTGGTCTGCATCTCTCCCACCGCCAAGGGAACATGCGTGCCCCAGCACTACTGCACCATGGGCAGCTTCGACAGCCTGATGGCCGAGCTGACGCAGCGGCACCCGGGCGTCGACAGGCAGAGGATCGTGGACGCTCTGCTCGAGCTGAAGGCCAAACACCAGGGCGTGCTGAGCGGTCTGCCCCTCAGGACCATCAGAGACATGACGTCAGAGCTTCTGACCGGGCCAGCCAGACCAGAACCGTCCTAAAGAAGCCGTTTGTTTGTGTTAGGAGTTTACCATTTAAAAAAACGGGAAGGACTGACCCAGCTGTTCTAAAGTGTTGGTGTCACACACCGTGTTGTTTTCTTTGTCCGTCATCAGATTGTTAAATGATGCAGCGATCGTCTGCTCGGTTTGGAGTTTACATTAGTTTATGTGCACACAGTTGTTTCTACTGAACAATAAAAAAAGATTTACTTTAAAGTGTGTTCTGACCTTTTATTGTTCTCCTCCTGAGCCCCTCCCTCAGCATGTCATGTGACTCCTCGTCTCCTGTCCCCGCCGCCCGCTCGCCATCTACGAGAACTTCTTGACTGCTGAGATTAGAGGTGGAAGAGGCAGGATGCAGAAGTCTCTGTGATGTAAGAACACTGGACACAGCCTGCAGCACATCTGAAGCTTTATCAAAACCTTTTAAAGACGATACGGAGGCACAGGTGATTTATTGTTAGCTTGACTTTTTCTTAGTTGTGTTTCTTCGTCTCCTCCAATGAGCTCGCTCAGAGTCCAGAGAATAAACTACAAATGTCTTTAAAAATGGGAAATGTTGAGCATAAAAGTGAATATTTCAATAATACAGGTGAAATGTTTAGAATGACACAGCATACAAAAACTGAATTTATTCTTATGCATAATGAAAAGAATCTTTCTCTCATTATTTATTCCTTATGTTTGGCCCTAATCCTCTTCCGTACTTCAAACGAGACGTTTAAATTCTGCTCGGGTTTCACTGCAGTTCCTCAGAGCCACCACTAGATGTCCTCAAAGCCAGTGGATGTCTGCCTCTCTCTCTCTGGTGCCAAACGTTCAACAGAGCAGCGAAAGGGTTAACGTAATCCACAGGAGGAATGGGCGGAGCTTCCAGCTGGGATACAAACTGGACACCGAGACAGAAACACGAACGTGGAAAAGGAAAATCACTGCTGGTGTTTGTGTGAAATCTTCAGTTTATCTTTGGGCTCTCTTTGTCTCTGCTTCCAGCTCAGTTTGGGACCGAGCAGGTCCCCGGATGTCCATGGAGAAGTAGATCCAGTCGCTGTCAGATATGGGTGAAGTAGTTGAGACGTGGAGAGTGGAAGCTGCAGAGGAGTCCGAGCTGAGAAACTTGAGTTGTGGAAGCGAATCAACAGGACAGCTCACACTCAGCCGCAGGCTGTAAAACAATGACCAGCTGGCTGCAAACGGATCCTCTGTTATAAACTGCGCTCTCATGGAGTAAACACACCTCATCTTGCTGTTTGGCACAAATCAACAGGAGTATTTCCAGTCAGCGCGCTCATGGTAATGTAATAAGTCGGTGTCGGCTGCAGAAGAAGTGCACAACAGATCAGTTCCCGCACGGTGATAGAAACAGGCAGAGTGACAGCATGTGCAGCCCGGGGACGTGGATGTGGAGAGCCGCTCTGTGCTGCGCGCTTCTGCAAACACTGCTGCACAATACCAGAGGTAGGACAAAGCAGGCTTGTTGTGCTTTCAAATCACTTCTGTACTCAATGCATTCAGCCTTGTTTTTGCAGCAACAATATAGAGCCTGTGTGTTGTGCAAACACAACATGCAGGGTGGAGAAGTGGAGCCACATGGAGGCCAAACGTTTGGTCGTTTGTGTTTCTGGGCAGGTTACAAAGAAGACGTGAACACATCAACTCCAGCTGCTTTCAGTGAAGGACTTTATATATTATTATTATATAAATATATTATTATATTATTGTGTCCACATATTCCCTGCACACGGTCTCACTGGTGCCTAAAGCCTTTGTGTCGAAGCAGTATACAGATGATACCAAAGAGAAATAAATGTAATCATTGTGTCAGAACAGTAAAAACAGCTCTGCATACTAACATCTATGAACATGAATGTTTTTAAATGATGGCCATGTGTCAGATCTGTTAACCCCTTCAGCATGATTTTGAGGCTCTTGTTAAATTCATGTAAATGCACTGAGGAGAGAAATGGAAGCCACGTCCTGTATTCTGGTGTAATTCAGTGCAAAGCCTCAAAGGACACACACATCACAGAGCTGTAATTTAACCCCTCAGGAACACTGCCAACAGTGTTTAACCGTTGAACCGAGGACGGCTCGTTCTGTTATTCTGATCCGCTGTGTCGAAGTTGTCACTGTAACCTTCCCTTTCTGTGATCGCTCCAACACTCGCAGGTCTCAACATGTGTATGAGTGGCAGCGCGACGTCCTGTGAAGAATGCCTCCTCATTCACCCCAGTTGCGCCTGGTGCGCACAAGAGGTAAACGCCTTCCTCCTGTGTCATTTTCAGGGACTTAAGCTCAGCTGCAGGGTCCAGGTTTTCATAGAGCCTCTAAAGCCTCCTGTCATTATATTTAAAACCACTCGTCCTGCAGGACTTTGGGAGGGGT
>NC_136702.1:597996-615496 GCF_947650265.1 Symphodus melops | reverse complement strand
AAGGAGTTAAACTGAGAGTCTCTTTAAAGCTTCAGTGAGGTGTCAGAAGGCCAGCCGAGTGTTTCCAGAGTCAACACAACACCGGGGTCAGAATAACATCAACATGTGTTTGCCTGCTTCCTGACAGGAAGCTCTGTATTCATTACCCATAATGCCTCTCTCTCTATAGGACTATCCGTCTCTGGCTCTTCTGGGAGAGAAACTGGCAGAAAACAACATCTTTCTCATCTTTGCAGTGACCAAACGTCTCTATGTCATTTATAAGGTAGCCCTTTAAAGTCGGTGTAATCTTCCTTTATTTTTCATTTACATCCACGAAAGCTAACGATGCCTCTTTTTCTCCTTTTTATCCAGAATTTCACCGCCCTTATACCGGGGACTACAGTCGAGATCCTGGACCAGGACTCCAAGAATGTGATCCAGCTCATCGTAGCAGCGTACAATGTGAGTCCAGAGAGTGTGTGTGTGTGTGTGTGTGTGGTTTCCTGTTTGTGTGTGTGTGAGAGAGAGAGAGAGAGAGAGTAATGACACAGAGGGATTTGAGAAGATAAGATGAGGGGGAGGAACTCAGAGGCAGATTCTTTCACGTCTTCCCACCGCTGTGACACATTTAACGAGCCTCCAGCTGACATGGCGGCCGCTCACAGGCTCCACGTCTCGCGCTGGGGGGGCCGCCGTGCTTTCAACAGCTGACTGCCGTTCTTCTCACACGTATCTCTCACAGGGAAGAAACTCATTAGCTGATAGGGCGGTCAAAGGGTTAAAGTCCCATCAATTATTAATTATTAATCGTGTTGGCGCTCAGATTTTCCCCGCCCTCGGTCAGGAGGAGCTGCGTCTTCGGCCCCGTGGTCGAGTCTTCACTGCGTCTGAAACTTGTGTCAAACTCGGACTGTGACATGCCGAGTGTGTGGGAGGGAGCTTGAATGAAGTTCTTTGACTCGCTGCCTTATTAACATTCCAGCCGCCACGTTGTACCCACCACTTGTCGGCTTTGCCAAACACTGAGGGTTGACTGTGTACCCCACTGATTTATTTTTTTCCCTCAAGTTTGAAGCGTGGCACAAAGCTGCTGCTCGCTGTGATTGCTTTAAGGGTCAGGACAGAGGACTAATCCATGTGCACAGATCCTCATTTCTTCTCTGCACACTTTATGTGCATGAAACACAGACTGCGTTCGAACCTGCCTGCATGCACAGTGCCTGTGGTTTCACTCAGATTAACTGTAAGAATGTGCTGAACCGAGGCGACACATCCCGCATGTTTCACTCTTTCCCACTCCAGCTGAATTACAGCTCTTAAAGCCTCTGCAAAACCAAATCCACAAAACGCTTCAAACTGACGTCTGTACGATCTAATGACACCGACTTTCTAAAAGTGAGAGAAGTTACCTTCCAACCGTTTTTAGATTTGACCTTTACGTGAAGAATGACGACATGTTCCACATCAATATCTATCAATGCAGGACACAGCTGAGTGCAGCTACGAGCTAACTAAAGAGCGCTAACATTAGCATGCTAACACAACAATGCAGGACACAGCTGAGTGCAGCTACGAGCTAACTAAAGAGCGTTAACATTAGCATGCTAACACAACAATGCAGGACACAGCTGAGTGCAGCTACGAGCTAACTAAAGAGCGCTAACATTAGCATGCTAACACAACAATGCAGGACACAGCTGAGTGCAGCTACGAGCTAACTAAAGAGCGCTAACATTAGCATGCTAACACAACAATGCAGGACACAGCTGAGTGCAGCTACGAGCTAACTAAAGAGCGTTAACATTAGCATGCTAACACAACAATGCAGGACACAGCTGAGTGCAGCTACGAGCTAACTAAAGAGCGTTAACATTAGCATGCTAACACAACAATGCAGGACACAGTTGAGTGCAGCTGGAGCAGAGGAAGGTTTGAGGGGAGGTTGGAGGTTCTCTGGAGGAGGCGTGGCCTAACAGCAGTTTGTTTTGGTTACATGCTGCAGCTCAAGGGCGACACCTGCTGGTTTAAGAGTGCACACTCTCTTTTTTAAGTTTTTTTAAAGGGGACATATTCTACTCTTTTCCACCTTTTCAAACAGAAGTGCTCTAAATGAATCATCAGTGTTTCTGAGCTTTGTGACCCTGTAGAAACCAGCTCTCTCTGTGAACGCTCGGTTTGGATGTGTGTGTCTCTTTAAATGCAATGACCCCGCCCCCTAGACATCACTCCTGTAGAGACTGTTCGTAGACCGTAGAGGGTTCGTTGTGAACACGTCCTGATGAACTGTGGTGTTTTCTTCAGAACATCCGCTCCAAAGTGGAGCTGTCGGTGTGGGATCACCCGGAGGACGTCAGCCTTTCCTTCACAGCCACCTGCCAGGATGGAAAACCGCTGCCGGGCTTCAGGAAGTGTGGCGACCTGAAGATCGGAGACACGGTGAGTCCCTCTCCCTTTTCCTCTTTTCATGTCGCCTCGCACTCTGAATGTTTGATGCAGCTTGTTGCTGCGAACGCTCTTTTCTCTTTGGGCTCATGAAAACTTTATCAGAGGCTTTAAAGGGGGTTCAGATGTCTCCCTTCACCTGGACACTGAAGGGCTTCAATAACCACAAGGTATCAGGCCGTCAGCTTTCACTAAGGTCGGGAATAACATTTGGAAGGCTCCTTACTGTATTTCAAAATAAAAGCACACAGGAAGTGTTTCTCCTGCAGAGAGTCAGAGTGAGCTGACTGAGAGAAGGCAGCAGGATATAATCAGGAGAATTCACCTGGAGCCAGTGGGCGGGGCCTAGCGTGTTCATCTACACGCAGCTCTGATACAAACACACTGATTCTCATCAGAGCGTCGTGCAGAGGACTCTGCTGCTGTGTGAAAATACAACCTGATGGAGTCAGTGAAAACGCCTTTAACATGAGGTCATCACAGAGTATTTGTTGAGCTGAGGAACGACTGACAGCAGTGGCTGTCCAATGAGCAGGGAACTCATGACATGACCTTCAGCACAACAACACGTCCTTGACTTGAGCTGAAGCTGATGTCGTCTTCGTAGTACAAACACATCTCTGAAGGTGTTCTTAAGGACTGGAGTACAGCGACCTGCTGCTGTGCACGCTGTCGTGGTGGTGAGAAGGTTCCAGCGTGTTGTGCCAGGGATCAATATGCAGGACATTCAGAGCAGCTCTTTCAGCTGAATCGAGGCCACATGGAAAATGTTCTCCAACAGTGGAAAACAATCTGTGGAGAGGTCGCAGATTCATGCCGCTGGATGTTTCCCTTCTGGTGTCACAGAAGGTGTCACTCTGAAGGTGGTTCACCAGCAGCAGAGAAGCTCCTTGTGCAGTTTTCTTTTTTGTCAGCGTGCGAGGATTCTGATGTGTTGCCATGGAAACGATGTCTGTAGTCAAAAGGCTCTAGGTCGTCATAGCCCTCGTTAAACTGCTCTGATGCAGCAGGTGGAGAGGATTTACAGACAGCAGAGAAACAGTCTTTGATCTTTCCACATGTGGCGTTGCAGAGTCGTCTGTATCCGTCCGCTCGGTGTGTTTAACATGTTCAGAGTCAGCGGCAACAGAAAGGGAGAGGTGACTCGGCAGAATGTGCTGAACGCAGCGTGACCTTTGAATCCAACACAAGGGACTTCCTGTCTGATGAAATCAAGCTGAGATGGGGGGGGGGGGGTTGACTCTGCTCCTCTGTGTTACCATAGAGACAGTTTGGGACTTATTATGCAGATCTAATGTCTGCAGAAGAAGCGGCTCGCCCCTGGGGGAATATTTCTTCTCTCAGCTGGACTCAGTCAGCTGTAAGTCTCACACGCTGTCGTGGTGAAAATGTTTGTGCTGGCTGACCTTCTGCTTCGCCTTCATTAGGACTGTGCGGGAAGTCGATTCCTGCTTCTCTGAGTTTATCACAGTATCTGATAAAGCTTGAAGCTTTAGAGCTGTGAGTGGGCGTGGAGCGATATCAATGTCCTGCAGGATCGGAGCTGACGCTGTGAGGATCTAAAAGTAATCAGAGGCTTTCTGTGGATCCAGACGGATATTTACCTCTCGTCAACATTACACATCTTCACATCACTCGTTCACACAGCAGCCAGTCAGCTCGTCTCTGTTTGATACGACGAGAGAGAGAGTGGGCGAGCGAGGACGTAGTGTCTGATTTTTGAAGTGATGAGTGGTAAACACACAGCCTCAGCTGCGTTTGTTCTCCGTGTGAACAAAGAAGAGGGGAAGCCGGGTGATCGCTCATCTTCTCTCTGGTGCTCACTTGATATTCTGTCCTGGACTCTCCATTAAGATCTGTATTGAGTCCGGAGTCCTTTGTGAACGCTTGTAAGGGCCAGCTTCATACACGCCGGCCCGCTGTGAGCTCCAGGGTGGTGGAATTCTGTCCCCCGGCCCCTCGTGCTCTTCTCTTGGCGGCTTTCTTTTCCTGGTCCGAGGATGGGAAAGGGTGATGGAGGAGCCGAGGCAGAATAGAATAACACCATTGAATAAAGACGGGGGGGGGGGGCTCTAGTCTTTTATTCTCTGTGGTGAAAGGAGACGGGGGGCGTGCCAAACTTCTCAGTCTTTCTCTGAGGAGGACACGGCCCGGTCCCAGGTGTCAGTCACCGAGCTCGCCGTGGAGCCTGACGGCACACAAAAGTGAAAGTGCAGCGCATGAATGAGGCGAGCTGGCAGAGGGAGAGCGTGAAGCTATATGCATATCAATGAAGGTTCATCTGCACTAACATACAGACGCCTCCCCGTCCAATCAGAACACAAACATCCGGACGGTGTGTTCTCCGCCCTTTTGTCCCTTCTTAATTGAATTTGGAGCAGTCATAAGAATTCCATCATCCCAAAACCTTCTTGTCCATCTCTTCCCTGATCATAATGAAAGTCTTTGATACGTCTGTGTTCACTCCTCTCTTATTAGTTTGCATCCTGACTGAAATCTTATTACAAACTCTCCCTCCTCGTCTTATTTCCCTTTTACTTCCTCTTCATTTCTTTTTACCCTCCACAGCCTCATATTTGTCCCGACTCGCTCACATGACGGGGGAACTCGCTTCCTCCCCGCTCAATTGAATTTTGTTTCTCGTGAACTCGTTAAGATTCCCGCGCTCGTGTGAAGGGGCAGTCATGTGACGTAGACGCAGCGTGTGTCCTGAAGCAGCTCGTGGTGTTCATGGAGGGCAGAAGGCCGCAGCTTTAGAGAAGTCTGAATGAATCCATGAATGATGAGAGGCTGAGACTTGCATGGCTGCCAGGAGTCCACAACACGGCAGAGGAAAGCAAAACAAGATCTGCACGCTCGGACGCTCCCGTTTGAACACACACACACACACACACACACACACACAGTTTCTAGGTTGGGACATATTTGGCAACAGGGTGTAGAAACTGGCTCCACATACAGGATGCTTCTAAGTTCTAAGTTCTTCTTGTGTAGGAGCTCCAGAGCAGCTTTACACATCCTGTGTGTTATGAGCTGTAAACACTGACACCCAGCTCTCACTATCTTTGTTCTGTTTCTGATCCAGTCGGGCGTGGAGCAGAGCCAAACCGGCACAACATGTCCTCTTCTGTTCTTGCACTTTGTCTCAGACTTCTTCTAGTGAACGTTCATGCAGCAGTCAGACGAACGCCGAGCTGCACAGTGAGCGTGCTCATGCTGCAGCAGAGTGAAAGCAGCCTGGGTTGGGTGTCTCTTCCTTCCTCCGAGCAATCAGATGGGTGGAGGTCTGCTGGCCCACTTTCTGTCTGAACCCACTGCTGTAAACAGAACACAGGGTCATGTGCAGTTCATGTTTACAGCCTGGAGCGACCAACTGTTTGAGTTTGTGCTCAGATGGAGAGATGCAGGGTGGGATCAGGCCACCGTGGTGCTCCCTGAACACACACACACACAAGGTGTGAGCTCCAGCAGAGACAGCAGCTTCATGTGTGTGTGTGTGTGTGTCTTCTCTTCGTAGGTGTCCTTCAATGTGAGCGTGGAGGCGAGGAGCTGCCCTCCCCGCGGCGCCGACCAGAGCTTCACCATCAGGCCGGTGGGCTTCAAAGACCGCCTGGAGGTGTCTGTGGATTATCAGTGTGACTGCGGCTGCAGCAAGAAAGCCCAAACCAACAGCAGCATCTGCAGCTCCATAGGTAGGTCATCCTGCACGACTCTCCCTGTAGGGGAAGCTCTCAGAATCTGATCTCTGTAATGTGCATGCAAACCTGATGACAGACTCACTATTTATAGAGGAAAGGATGTTGTTGTTTTTTTACACACACAGGCTGTTTGGAAGTTGCAGGTTAGCTCAGGTTCCTACAAAGAGAGAGCAGTTTGTGAAATCCAGAAACAGGTCTACAGGGTGTGAAGCACTCATGCATCTGAATCTGTATTTAGTCTGTTGGTAAAAGAAGTCTTGCCCTTGCAGGTACGTATAACTGCGGGATGTGTCAGTGCGAGCCGGGCTACCTGGGAGCCCGCTGTGAGTGCCAGGAGGGCGAGGCCATCAACATGTACCTGAGCGCCTGCAGGGAGGCCGAGGGCAAGCAGGTCTGCAGCGGGAGAGGAGAGTGCAGCTGCAACCAGTGTCTCTGCTTCGAGTCCGAGTTTGGGAAGATTTACGGGAGCTACTGCGAGTGTGACGACTTCTCCTGCGCCAGGCACAAAGGCATCCTGTGCTCAGGTAGGAACATCAGCCAGCGGCTTCGTTTCCTCTGCGTCGGAGTCGGAGGTGGTTTGATCCTCCCTGAACATCAAACAGCACTCCTCACCGCTGCTGCATGTTGCGGCTCATAATGAGATATTTTTCCCCTTCATGACGGTGAGTCACTGTCACATACCTGCCGTGGGTGTGTCTCTGTGGTCTGGACTCCTCCTTGTTATTCCGGGCTGAGCGCTAACTGTCCCCCGCAGGGCTGCTGGCTCCAGTCCCAGAAGAAGCTGCTTCAGTCCATGTTCAGCTTGTGTTTCTTATCTCCGCGGGGGGGGGGGGGGGGCGGGGTCTGTTTTACTGGAATCAAAGGAAGAGATGTGAAAGATTGAGAGCAAACTTTGAGATTCTGGAGACATTCTTTGAGCTGCTCCGTGGTGTAAACATGCCTGTCAGTCCGACCTGCTCCTCCCTCAGGCTGCTTCTGCACAACTTGCTCTACTTTCTCCTGTTTCAGTCTGTTATCAGCTCGAGCTGTCATAAAGCTGGACGCACACTGTACCATCTCAGGCCGATTTCGACCTGACGTTTGAGTCACACGCCTGGCGGACAGAAATCACCATGGCAACAGCAGGCATGTCTTCCCCTCCAATCATAAGAGGAAAGTTGGGAGGAGATGCTGAGTGTGTAATCATCTCTGACAGGCGTCTGTGTTTGATGAAGTGTGAGGCTCCTTTAACTTCACTGAGAAGAAAACATGAAAGTCGTCTCTGCAGCTTTAAGAAATATTTGGTTTCCTTTGTGCTCACAGATCACGATGTGCAGCTTGGATGAGAAACACATGAGTGTGAAGGGTTAATGTCCTCTCACTGAGCGCTGTGAAAAGGCAGGTTTGGCTCGGCTGGACCGACCAGGACCAGGCTGTTGTGTTCCCAGGACACCGGGTCCAACACTCTGGATCGGCCCCAGGACCAAGACTGTTCCCCTGAAGCCACAGAGAGCGCTTTGTGGCGGAGGGGCCAGTTTTTGGCGCGGCCCCCCCCTGACACAATGCTGGCCCTTTATTTCTCTGTGTGCAGCACAAACACACTGAGTGCTGAATGGCTGCATCATTAAATGTTAACAGTCCACTAGCTTCTGCTGCTGCTGCTCCTCTCTCTCAGCGTGGGCGCCATAATGAGTCCTAATGACAGCAAACGCTACGCCTCCACACTTTCCTCCCCTGCTCCCGTCCGTCTGACTGTCATGATGAAGTTCTGCTGGCTCCCTCGGTGAGCAGACGGATCAGCTCAGACGGAGAAACAGCGTCCAGGCCGGGCAGCTTTTAGTGAAGAGGAAATCAGCGGTGAGACCTGCTGGACTGTGTGAGCGCAGTGAAGCTCACGCTGCGTGCAGAGCGTACAACAATCAAAGATGGCGTCTGATGTCAGGCGTTATCTCTTGTTTTCTTGTCGAGGTCTGCACTTATCTCGGGATGATAAAAGCTGCTTCTTCTCGTCATGAAAGAAAGAAGAACTCTTAGAATAGTTCCCCTTATCACTTTGTTTGTTCAAGATTTCAATCTCAGTCAGCGCTTTGTGGAGCTGCAGATTCACCTAAATGTGTGTTTAACCTTTGACTCTTTTTTTTAATCTGCTGCTCGTCTTGAACACACAAACACACCCTGTTTCAGAGCTGACCCGAGCCCACCCTGAGATAACCAATCACAGCCGAGCATCGCCAAAACATCCTTCAGTGATCCTGAGTCAGTCAAGCTGCTCGCTCACTGGGGAGCTGTGAGCTCGGCTGGCTTTGGCTGGTTCAGCTGCCTGGTTTCACCACAATGAATACACACCCAGTTAGCGTGTGCATACATGTGTGTGCGCGCACACACACACACACACACAGAGCCGGTCTGGTCAGCAGGTGTGTGCTGCAGCTGGGCGAGCGTGCTTCTGTACTCTGAGTGCACCGACTCACGTCCTGTTTGATCCAGCAGGCTGAACTCTGTGTTAGCACGACGCGAGGAGGAGGATGTTGTAAATTTGGGGTCATGTGACCTGTGAGCTGTCCCTGAATGTTCTGCTAATCTCACCTCTTCCAGGTGTGCAGACTCGGACCTGACTGAGTTTATAAGTCTAGGACCTGTTTGTGTTTCTCTTTAGAAACTCTAATCACAGCCACATGCTTTCTTATCACAACAGTCACCATTAATACCTGAAGCGCCCTCTGCTGGTGAAAGACAACTGAACGAGTACGACAACCACAGTGAAATGAGACGCTGCGTGACGGGTGGATTAGATGAGTAATACTGGTGGTCAGAAGTGATCAGCTGATATGAATCGATGTGGTTCAGCTTTTTGGACAAATGTTGACCTTTCCTTTAAGATGAGGTCACAAAGCTGGGGGCGGTTTGATTCAGTGTTTCCACAGGGCGGAGACCATCTGACATGCTCGCTCTTATATTAAACATTGTTGTTAAAGTGTCTCCAACAGTATCAGCAGAAATGTGAGACGTTGTTCCTTCTTAACGCACAGACGTCTTTATCGCCTCCTCTCTGTTCTTCACCAGACTCCTCCTCCTCCTCCTCCTCCTCCTCCTCCTCCTCCTCCTGACCCACATCTCCTGCTTCTCAGCGCTCTGCACACTCCTCATGCCACAAATAGCATCGCTCTCTTTTCCCCCCATAAATGAAGCTGCTGTGCATGTGTGTGTGTTTCTCCTGACAGGGTAAACAAACGTGTGTTTATTCACGTTGTTATAGAGGAGAGCAGTCCTCCTCCTGGCTAAAGTGCTCTTTAGGGTTAAAGGAGCCGTCTTTAACTGCCTGCTCTGCACATGGAAGACTGATGATGTTGCACTGAGCTGCACGGACATGTTTTAACACAGACCTGAAAGTTAGCTTGAGGGACGTGTGCAGCTTCAGCCGAGCTGCTGCTGTGTGAACTCCAACACATCTTGCTTTAAAGGTGTGTGTGTGTGTGTGTGTGTGTGTGTCCTGACTGTCTACAGTGAGGGAGAAGCTGGAGTCAGCTGTGTTGTTGTCGGAGCTGTGTTTACACACATTTCAAAGGTCATAAACAGAGCTGTTGTGCTGCAGCGTCTCTGTGTCCAGCGTCCTCGTCATGATACAGACTGAAGTGAACGTGGACCTTCAGTCTGCTCTTTGTTTTATTGAGCAGCTTGTTGTGTATCGTGTGTGTGCTGCATTCTTCCTCTCCTCATCATCGTCATCATCATAAGCACATGGACTCTTGAACGTTGTGTTATGGTAAAAATATCTTTGATTAAACCAGCTGGTGTTGTGTTTGTTCCCTCTGCGTGAAACTACGTCCAGGAGCAGCCGAGCAGCCAATCAGCTGCTGGTGTCAGATTTAATGCATCATTACTCCAACATGCAGCCATTAATGAGTCTGAAGTGTTTCAGACTAAACAAAGCACTCAGCCTGCTTCTGTCCCTTCAGGTAAAGCCAACACCTCATGACTCCGCCCCCTTTTCCTTCTCTCTTTCAGACTTGACTGAACTTGAACAGTGCAGACAAAGACTTGAGTTTTATTTTCTCCTGCAGGTAGAACACACCCCGATCCTTTCACTGAGCTAAAACACACCTGTGATGCAGACGGTCACAAACCTGTCTGACTGAAAGAGTGTCCTCTTCCCCAGAGGAGTTACATCTTTAAACGGCTGACTGTGACTGATCGACAGGGAAACACACACACACACACACACACACACACACACACACACACACACACACACACACACACACACACACACACACACACACACACACACACACACACACACACACACACACACACACACACACACACACACACACACACACACACACACAATGTCAGATATTTTCTTTACTTGTTCAGTCTTGAGACGTTTCTTCAGAGTTTCTTAAATTCAGCAGGATGTTAATATTCAATGTGTCGTCACTTCCTGTACGTCCTCTCAGCAGGAAGTGAGGCGTTAAAACAGGAAGCAGCCATGTTTGAAGGCAGAGTATCGAGTGAAGGAGCCTGGAGGGGGCCGGCAGGTTGCTGGTTCAAGTCCAGGTGTGTTCTAAGTCTGGAAGTTGGTTTGGCAGCTGGAGAGGTGCTGGTTCACTTTCTGAGCACTGCCACGGTGCCCTTGTGCAAGGCTCTGAAGGCCCAGCTGAGGATCCTTTTATTTTTGTTGACATGGATGTGTTCAAGGACTGCAGGCGCTCGTGTTCCTCGTCATGTTTTTGTTTTTTCATGAAGCTAAAGAAAGTTTCCCACGTTGTGCACAAATCAAACTCTGGTGTTCTTCTACCCTCCCAGGGTTGTTGGTTAAAAACCCTGTGAGCTTCATGCTGTGATAGAGTCAGCCTCAGTGTGCAGCTGGAAAGTTTAATCCAGCTCTCAGGAGATAATGATCCGTTTGTTCCTGCACTCAGTGAAGCATCAACAGAAGAAACGCTGACTCGGCAAACGTCAGCGTTTATCCAGCAGCTGGTTATGAAACGGAGGTCATTGTGCCTCCGTCAGTCGCTGGACGTGGCGTCCTGAGAGTCCTCCACGTAAACGCTGTTTTCTTGTCTGCTAATGACTGTTGTCTGTCAGCCGCCACACGGCCGACCTGCTGATACCTGTTATTGAAGGCGCTGCACGCTCTTTCACGTTACGGACGGATTACTCTCCTTTTACTGGCACACATGCACATACACACACACACGCACACACACACACACACACACACAGATAGCGTGCGTCTGTTTACGTCTGGTGAGGCCGCCTGTCTCAGCCTGCACATTTAACAGCTTACAGAGGTTTCAGACGGCTTCACTTCACATGTAAAGAAATAAATCTTAACTCGACTCCACAAGTTTTTATTTATCCCTCCGTCACATCCTGGTCTTTCCTCCTCGCTAACGAGGCGCCTCAGGAGCTGTCGGAGACATTCAGCGTGTGTGTGTGTGTTTGGTCTCTCTCTTATCTATTCAGAACAGTTTGTGTCCGAGCCTTTAACTCTGAAGAATGGCGAGCAGTCATTGCTCTCTGATAAACACACTGAACCTCCTCCGTGCGAGGAAATGAAACCAACACGGCGTCCTTCTGCTCCAGATAGAAAGTCCTCTTTTATTGGCAGACGGGTTTCCTGCAGCGCCTCGTCAGCTCTCTGCCTGCTGGCTGACTCCTCTTGTTTCCAGAAGCTTCTGTCTCTGCAGGCTGTTTGTGGTTCTTCATGAAAGCATCACTTCTGTTTCCATCTCTCGTGTGTAATTGACCTGTTTATCATAGTTCACCACAAATGAGCTGGATCTTCTCCCCGACTGTGCCGTCGCCTTCAAAGCCAACAAATAAGAAGGTTAACGTGTTGGGACCCGCCCACCTCTCGATGTGAATCAAATAATGACCTTCACTCGTCGGCTCGTCCCGACTCCATGCAGGAAGGATCGACAGGTGGGATGGAGATGTCGGGCCTTTCTTTCTGTCTCCGGTGGGGAAACGAGCTGAGACTCAGTAAGTTCAGGGTCACTCTCCATAATCTCAGTTCTGCTTCTGTTGGAAACTGAGAACAGGGTGAGGAGGCCTGCGGGCGAGCAGCCTGTGTGTGCTGCTTCCTGTTTGGATCTGAAGAGTCATTGAACTTCACTGTCTCTGTGACTGAGACTGAAAGACTCAGATTATATTTAATGTGTTAAAAAATAAGAAACTGTCCAAAGACGAGCTGGGACCGAGCCTCGGGACCGAGCCTCGGGACCGAGCCCCGGGACCGAGCCTCGGGACCGAGCCTCGGGACCGAGCCTCGGGACCGTCGGAGCTCCGGAAACTTAAACTCTGAAATCTCAGGCCAGTTTGGTATAGGTTGAATACTTCACACAGCAGAAAGAAAACAGCCTGCAGCCAGTCTGAGGCGAGGACCAACCAGCCGCCTGATCCCACAGCCCGCTGTGTAATTACCCAGAGTGCTTTGCTCATATTGTTCTGCTGCCCTTTAAAGTCACACAGTCGTATTCAGCAGTGGTTCTCAGGCTCAGGGAGGGGCTGTGTGTGTGTGTGTGTGTGTGTGTGTGTGTGTGTGTGTGTGTGTGTGTGTGTGTGTGTGTGTGTGTGTGTGTGTGTGTGTGTGTGTGTGTGTGTGTGTGTGTGTGTGTGTGTGTGTGTGTGTGTGTGTGTGTGTGTGTGTGTGTGTGTGTGTGTGTGTGTGTGTGTGTGTGTGAGTGGGATGCACAAAGCTCTCTGTCATTTGACGTCTGGACTTTTTCAAAATAAAGTCCGACCCAGAAGCAGCTCCAGACAGTCTACATGTGGTGGTATTAACAGATTTAAATTTAGTCCATCCTTAAAGGAGCAGTCTGTAGCTCCGCCCCCTAGTGTTTAAAATGGGTACTGCAGTCTAAACTCTAATCATCACAGAGAGCTGTCTCCCCCCTCCTCTCACACAGGTCAGCATGTAGAGACACTGTAGCTTCAGTGTTTAGCCAGCTCTGCATGTGGTGGACACTGTAGCTTCAGTGTTTAGCCAGCTCTGCATGTGGTGGACACTGTAGCTTCAGTGTTTAGCCAGCTCTGCATGTGGTGGACACTGTAGCTTCAGTGTTTAGCCAGCTCTGCATGGGTCTGTAAAGCTTTCTGCGTTCTAACCTCTCTCCATGTTTCATCTCCAACATTGATCCTAGTTTGAGCAGCTTTCTGCTGCTGGAGCTTATTAGAAACATGCAGAGGCTTTTTAGCTCGGGTACAATCACTTCTATCTGAAGCAGTTCCACTGCCCGCTTCCATCGCTGCAACACCTGTTCACCTGATAACTGCTCTCATATCTGGCAAACCCAGGGGCGTCCAAAACGGCCTTCAAAGCCCCGCCCACCTTCTCTGGTCCAATCAGATCCAGAGCATTCAGGAGCAGAATCTAAAGTTAGAAGGAGGACATACTGGCCTGGTTCTGGACTCCTCTGATTGGTCGATATTAAATTGTTATTGTAGGCAGTTTACATCATTCCTGATTCAAAAAGATCAGTTCAGGTATGACAGTTATGAAATGTGGGATTTCCAGCAGGAAATGAGCCACTTTTTAAATCTTACTAGAGACGGACTCGTTTCCTCTTTTACTGGCTTTTTTTCAGATGAGTTATTTTTATTTGACGCAGGCGAAGCGCTCGACACCGCAAACATTTCAAATATTCAGCAGAGTTTTTCATCAGCTGAGAGCTGAAAATAGGCCGATGCTTCTGCCTGCACATGGAGACATGAGGCCTTGTTTTCTTTTCCGTGAACACACACACACACACACACACACACACACACACACACCTTGACACGGCCTCTGGGACACACGCCGCCCTTTGACCGGCGCTGCAGGAAGTTTAGCTGACTTTGGGTCAACAGTAGGAGGTTGGGAGACGTTTTATTTCATCATATCACACTCTCTGCATTCCTGATGAGGGTGAGCGAGTTCAGGGTGACGGCCTCTTTAACTCTGCAGAAGATGACTCCTCCAGACCAGCTGAGGCTCCATATAACACTGATGAAGAGGAGGGTCAGGGTCCAGGCTGAGGCAGGCTTTTTACAGAAACACAGACAGCTGATCACCACGAGGGGTTAAACTGTGTTCTCGCCACCTCGAGGAGAGAGAGAGAGCGAGCGAGTGGGGAGGAGAGAGAGAGCTGTAGCAGCTGGATGATGCTAACTTGCAACTTGACTGCTGCCAAGGAAACCTCGATCATTGTCCTCGCCTCGCTGTGATTGGCTAACGATCAGACTCTCTTTATTCACTCAGGGTTTTTTAACTTTCAGAGCTCTTACTGTTGCTAGGTTACACAAGTCGGCTCACAGCACGAACACTTCCCCCGCTGGTGACCTTCAGTGTGTTTTTAATAACTCTGCTTGTTCACTTTGTTTCCTTCTGTATCAGGAAGAGAGCAGCTTTCAAACTGAAGGACAGAATTTAAAGACAGATGAAATGATGTCCGGCTGGTCTGAAGGAGACGATGACGTGTCGACGTCTGCTGCTGTTTTAAAAAGCTTCTCATGGAGCTCCTGTTTGTTTTTCCAGCTTTTGGCTCTCTGTCAGATTTTCACCAACCAGTGCAACAAGCATCCGTCTAAAAATAACCAGCAGCTCATTTCCCCTTCATGTGATCTCTGCTTTTAAACTGTCTGTTCTCTGCGTGAGGACACACTCCTTTCACTCCACGTCAACAAGAGGGGGGCGTGGCCTAGTGGTTTGTGTGTGCTCCCCATGTACAGAGGCAAGCAGTGCCCAGGGTTCGATTTTCCCCCCCCCCCCGGCTCCATCCCTGTCCCGTCTCTGAGTTCAGGCTGAAGGCTTTAAAGGACGCTTTAAGGACTCAGAGCTCAGATCAGATATTTCCTCTCCGCTCTGAAAGCTCGAGTCCGGCTCCTCTTATTTCACAGCTTTCTGTCTGAGGTCAAACTTTAACGGCTCCGTCCTCGCTGCTGTTTTTCTTGGTCTTGGCTGTTTGTCGGGGCTGACTGAACGTCTGGAGAGACGTCATGGTCTCCTCTGTCACAGCTGTGTTTAATCTCAGAGAATCCAAATGTGACAGACGGCCAAAAGAAATGGATCGGCTGGATGGCGTGATGGAGGCAGCGCACTTTGTCCAGACATCTGTTTCAAGGCAGCAGGACGGATCAGACGGAGAGAGGCAGCACCTGATGCCCCCCCCTGCACACACACACACACACACACACACACACACACACACAGTGACCTGACCTGTTTAAACAGGATTTTATTTAATATGAGTAAATCAAAGAGCAGAGAGAGCGTCGGCCTCCGTACAGTTCTCTTTCTTGTTGCTCTTTTTTGGTCTCCACCAGATAAAAGTTTCTTCACTTCCTGAATGTTTGTCGATGTGACTCTTGAGCTAAACTAAGACACAGGATTAACACCTTGTCTTTCATCTCGAGGGTTGGCTGCATCCTGTAAATCAGAGTTATGAATGCTGACAGACGAGACGCCGCACGCCACCTGATGCCCAGCGATGCCCTCCTTTGAGGACACGGAGCAGTGACTCAGCTGCTGGACACGCACAGCTCTGCGTCCTGTTCAAGTCAAACGAGAAAGAATTTAAAGCACGTCTGTCAGAACGAGTGCTTCCTGTTTGAGGAGCGTCCTCGGATCGTTTCCCTCGTCTCAGGACGGCCGAGTGACCTATTTTCTCCTGGACCTCCTCCCATGTCTTCCATCATAACTCGCTCTGTTTCCATTTAAACGGCGAACTGACTGGCACTTACTGGGAAAACATGTTTTTCATTTTCTGAGAGATTCATGATTTTTGTGTTATCGAACTCGTCTGGAGCGCCGCGCCAAACCTCCGGAGACAGATGATGTGTGATTTTATTGGTCAGTAAAGTAGAAAATAAACACGTCTGTTATCTGATCAGTCAGATGCTGGCAGGCGGACGGCTTCATATTTGATAGATACTTTATTGATCCCGAGGGAAATTCAAGTCACATCAACAAAAACCCAGAAACAAAGATTTCTGTGGTCTTGACGACAAACCGAGTCCAGGCGGTGGAAGCTAGCATGTTGCTGAGAGCAGTTTGTGTGTGTGGATGTTCCTCACACAGAAAGCTTCTCTGCGTGTTGTCTCGACTCCAGGCTCCGTCATGAAGCCTCACGCTGACAGAGCAGCTCTTTGTGAAATAAGCCTCCGTGTTTCCAGCGGCTGTCGTCCCTCCGTCAAACATTCTTTTTGTCTCCGAGACGAATCGGAGCATCAACACCGGGACTCTCTGCCTCAGGCTTCCTCCTGTCAGATTCACCCTCAGTGAAGATACCATGACTCAGCAGCTGTTTGTCCCATCACTCTAAAACAGAGACATGCTTACAGACGTCTCCAGCCTGGACCATGTTTGTCTCCGATGATCCAGTTTTTACATTTGTGTTTCCTTCAAAGCTCTTTCAGCAGCTCGGAGTCGTCTCACCTTCAACACCAGATCAGGTTTTACGTTAAAGGAGGAACATGAATAAATAATCTGTGCAGCAGGGATGTATGAGAGCCTGTCGTACCGCTCTCTGACTTCCTGTTTGGTCTCTTCTCCTGCTCAGGTCACGGAGAGTGTCACTGCGGCGAGTGTAAATGCCACGCCGGCTTCATCGGAGACAACTGCAACTGCTCCATGGAGACGTCCACGTGTATCTCAGACGACGGGCAGATGTGCAGCGGGAGAGGGAACTGTGTGTGTGGACGCTGTCAGTGCACCGAGCCCGGAGCCTTCGGGGATACCTGCGAGAAATGCCCCACCTGCCCCGACGCCTGCGAGACCAAAAGGTAGAGCCCGTGGAGGTCTTGACTCTGAAACGAGGTGCAGATGCTGCTTTACAGGTATCAGAAAGGTCAAACCCTCAGAGACAGCAGCTCCACTCAGAGTCAGATCTCCTGATAAGACTCGCTTTGATGGCGAGTGCTTCAGATAGCACGCACGCCATCCGTGACCTGAAGAGATGAAACGCTTTGAACCGTCATCAGTCAGACGGGCAGCTCAGGGGATAAATGTCCATCAGACGTGGAGCTGCACATGCTCCCTTTACCTGATCTTTATAGAATGACCTTTGACCTTTGACCCTGCAGGACTGCATGTCCTCCTTTAATCTGCAGCAGCAGGAGATGGACTGATATGTACATGCATCAAGTCCAGGGTCATGTGACTTCCTGTAGCTTTGCAGGGAGCGTGCACACAAAGTGCAAACGCTGGGTGCACAGGCAGAAGAGCATCATAATAATAATATATTTTATTAATTTACCTTTAAAGCAGGTAAAGTGTGCAGAGTCCCTATTGGCCCGTATAATGAAGCTGCTCTCATTGGCTGTTATAGGCTGGGAACAGTGAATGAAAAGTCCTGATTGGCCAGTTAAAGTGTAAATGAAAAGGTCAGAGTGCAGACGCCATGTTGGTGTTT